>NC_059385.1:34922500-35222500 GCF_019703515.2 Myxocyprinus asiaticus
TTACGATGACATCATGGCTCGTGCTGTGTTTGTTGTTGCATGCAGCCAGTAGGCTCATATCATCAACAGAAAGGGTGAAAAACGGCACGAGACACACTGGCGCTCCTACAGTGTACTCAATAACTCACAAGATGATATCTGACAAAACCGCATATGAAAGCACACATCCCGACTGTCGCCAATGGCGACCAGATTTTACATTATTGTCGCAATCATTTATTTTTGGTCACATTTGCGACCATTTTAGTCGCAGTCTGGAACCCTGACTTGGAAGACTAGCTAAACCACCTCAATCCAACAAACCCTTCTTAAGCTGGTTAAAGCTGGTTTCTTCAGCAGAGTTCTTGGCCAATTTTCTCTTTCAACCAAACACAGAAAATGTTTCAGAGCCTTCAAACTACAGTGCATCACTATTATTTTCCCACTGCCTCTTCCGTGGATGTGGAAATACCTGCGAGGCATATAAAGCCGGCAGACTGTGTGTGTGTGTGTGTGTGTGTGTGTGTGTGTGTGTGTGTGGTGTCGTTGTACCATCGGCCCTCTCCTGCTACGTCTTTCCAGCCACTCGCTCTTCCAGGTGGGCATACAGGTGGCCTTGAGCTTTTCTCTAATCAAACGCTCCTCCGGCCGGTCCTCCATCTTCTGCAGTCCACGCGGAGTCTCCTTACTGTCCATGTCACTACTGCAAAAAGAGCAATACATGAATGAGAGAGTGATCATGACTGCGTCTAATGAATTACACAGATTTCCTCAGAATTACAGTATAATTGTTTTAAAATCATTACATTTAATCATTCAACAGACACTTATCCAAAGCGACTCACAAATTAACTAGCCAGTGGGCTGTCTTTTCAGATTCATCAGATGCATTTCTTAAGCTGCACTAGATTTGAACAGAATGCAGTGATCTCAAGATTTTGAAAAGTTTAACTATTGTCATGACACCATTTTAAAAACATTCATTACACAAGAAGCACAATGTAGCAGTAGTGCTTCACCTCTTCCCATATTTTGACTGCCGCCTGCATTTTTCACACCCAAATGTAAAAGCTCAATTTACATATATACAGTAGACTAACTGCAAAATATTGGGTCTCATTTCACAGAACCCCCACCCCCATCCAAAGGGGGAAAAAATACAAAATTTCATAAATAACATTTTTAACATTTACAATATTATGACCATCCATTTATTTTATTTCTATCCTGTTTTTAAAAGTCTGTGATTAAGGCTCTGTTTGCTCTATGTCTGCATAAAATTGTTAGTTCATTCCAACAGATGGCAGCAAGTACTAAGAAAAATGTATTTTCCTCTATCACCTTCCATCACAGTATTCACCTTATTTAGCCCCGCCACTTTTCAGCACTCCGCTCTTCCGGATTTTGTCATCTTTCTGTTTGCATTGAAGCTACTGAGATGAGTCGATCAAAATGGAATATGTGTGAGAGCACCGAAAGTATTTGTCACCAAAAGTTGATGGTCTGAGTCTACACCACCCCTTTACTGCGTGAAAATTCAAGCAAAGTGTTTTGTGGTCACTGTAAATGTTTGTTTTTCCGACACCAGAGTTAAATTGGATCTTGCCGATCATATTCAGACAGCTATGACAAACTGCACTTTTTACTGATACAAGCATTTCATTTTTATGTGCAATTCTGCTTATTTTTTTAGGTTTCAACTTGTTAATAACTTGTGTTCAAATGTGTAGTTGACATGTTACTTCAAACAGTGACGGCTTGGATTTAATGTCAAGTTCATGACATTAAAGGAAATAACATTTGTACTTTTAAAAAATGTATTTGTCACCCCACACATGCAGGTGGCGCTCTAATGCAGCGAAGCACTTGCCATGTGCTCGTCAAAAGACATTCAGTCTTTTGTGATTCCTTGCACCTTCCCCAATGTTTTGTTGAGTATCTCAGCCTCTGAGTGGACTAGAAGTTTAATCTAGGTGTCGTTGGGAAGCTGATACACTCAGATGTATAATATTCCATCATCCATAGTTGGTAAAATATTTTGCCAATGATTTGATTTAGAGGTGTGAATCTTCACTGGCCTCACGATTTGATTAAGATTCAATGGGTAACGATTAGATTCCAAAACGATTCTCGATGCATCTTGTCCTCCATTTTTTTTTTAAATCAATACACAAACTCAGTATTAAATATTATTAAATTATTAATTTAGAATTAATCGATCCCTAACCTACAACCACAAATATCGGTTGCTGGACCAGGTTGACTACATGAGATACCTGCTTCTGTGAGAGTGCAGATGTTAACACCACAGGTGATATAAATAGCAGGTTTGCTGCTTAAGAAATTGATCAAGCATATCGTATGCACACTGTTCCGATGAGCCAGAGACTGGCATTGAGCAACAGCCAAAGAAATAGAAAGCACAAGAGGAAAGAAAGGCATTGGGAAAACAGGAGACAAAAAATTATTTAAAAAATAAAAACATCACCTACATCTCTTGAGTCTGTGGTAGTACTTTGGCACTGGTATAGGTACTGTGTGCAACACTTAAGTTAACATAGAAGCATCTTTTGAAACGTTTCTTTTCTTGTTTTACATTTGATTTGAGAATATAAACGGCTAAATCTTTGACTTTATAATTTTACACATATTTGTTAACAGCCAGATATGTTCTTTGCCATAACCAATCGCTATAACAGTGCTGAATGGTTTATATTGATTTGTTGCGCCCTCTTGTGGACGTAAGAGACAACATCAATTTAAAAATCAGATGTCGCAAAGATTTTTACCCCTAACTGGAATAATGTCTTTAAAATTTTAATGTAATTCGAATATTGGAAATATTTCAGTGAAAAATTTGAATTTAGTTTCTCCTGTTGAGAGCACTATGCTGCAGCGGGTTTAATTTGAACTCAGAATCAAATCTGAAATTTTGAGAATCGATTCAGAATAATTGGAGAAAGAATCGTGATGCAGAGAATACATTTTTTCTCCCACCCCTTAATTGGTCATCATGCTTGTTCTGTGGATTGAGTACTTTGTTCTGGACATTTGAGACAACATCGGATTATTTACCCTCGCAAGCTCACAGAGACAAGTAAAAAATGGCTCATTATAAAATTAAGCTCATTACTGAACAGCTTAAGGCTAACAGAGTCTTTGACCAATCATCTCGAGTCATTTCTTTGTGAATCAGACACTGACACTTTTATTTTTTATTTTTTAGCATGCAGCTGGCAAAAACAATGCAATATAAAGATGTGATGTTTTATTCACAATCCCCACTCTTTTTACCTCATCACAAAGTTCAGACTTCAAACTCAAAACTCCTTTATATACTTAATGCTCCAAAGTGGTACTGGAAACATGGTTTCAGACAAATAACGGTAATTCTAGCCATTTACATTAAATCATCAATTTCTAGAGAAAGCAACAAGAAAATGGACATTAATCCATTAACCTTCAGGGATCGACGGACACGCCAGCACGTCCTGCTGGATTTTTTCCTCATAATAGCGGAAACAACTTAAAATATTCCGTCATTTTTGGGCATACAGATAAGTGTAAGACATCATTAGAGACTATAAAGGGTCTACTATTATTTGTGTACACTCACAATAACAACAAAACCTTGTGTTTTTGTAAAATAAATAAACAGGGTGCGCTTTCAGCTGTCTCTGTCTCCGCGAGCATCTTTCTGAAACACGTCACAAAAATTAACTAAAACTCCACAAATACTTATCAGACAAACTTGAAACATATGTCTAAAGAAAGCTTAAAATGTCTACTTTTAAATAAAATAATTCAAATTTAAAACAAATATTCTCCAGAAACAAAGCGATGTACAGTTTCTCCTGGCTAATTATCCCTAATGTGATCACACCCACCAGCAGAGTGCGCTATTCATACAGTAATGTGCTGAGGCGATCAATGCAAATGGTAAACGCCCCCAACAATGCCTTAAAAAACATCAAGTTCATCATCAGATTCATTCACTTTCCTGCGCGTTTGGAAGATGGCACGCTACACAGGTGAGGAAGCTCTACAGATGGTCCGGGATAGTGACGAAGAGTTCACATTTTCCTCAGAAGAAGAGCGGGAATCCGATGAAGAACATTTGCATTTTGAAGAGCGACTTGATCCAGCCGAGGATACAATTCCGGATTAGTAATTCATTTAGTTTTACTTACATATTAGTTGACATGCTATTTTATATAAACATGTACATATTTTACTAGTTGGACTATTTCCAGACTTGCCAGCCAGTATTCAGAGTATTGAAATTTGAAATATGTCCTAATAGGAAAGTTTTAGTTACATTTAAATGTTGTTTCGGCTAAAGCATATAAATATGATACGTAACATGATATAAAAATAATATGAATGTTTAGATTATATTTTAACTGGTGTTTATGCTGCCTCATTATCATCAACGAAGCTTGAGCTTGCAAATATCTGTTCAGGTGTAAAGGTGTAAAATGTGCTGTAAATATGCCCATATTAGAAAATCAGCATAATAGAATGATTTCTGAAGGATCATGTGACACTGAAGACTGCAGTAATGATGCTGAAAATTCAGCTTTGATCACAGGAATAAATTGCATTTTACAATATATTCAAATAGAAAACTGTTATTTTAATTTGTAAAAATATTTCACAATCACTGTTTTTGCTGTATTTTGGATCAAATAATTGCAGCCTTGGTGAGCAGAAGAGACTTTTTAAAAACATAAAAAAAATCTTACTGATCTAAAACTTTTAAATGGTAGTGTAGGTCTAAAGTTTTTAAGTAAAGTCTTTATGTAAAGAAAATGTATAGTCAGATTATTTCTTTTAACTTAAACTACAAACAATACATTCAATCATTAAGTCTCCTCACATTCATTCTCTCTCAGGGGAGGGGTCTTTGTCTCCTCAGGTGTGAATCACATCAATATTCATGATCATTCACGCCTCCTCGCATATAGCCTTTCTAACATTAAAAGTGTCTTACAAAAGTTAAATGACTACATTGTTTTGTATGAATGAGTGATCAGTATGCGTTTCACATAATTTAAAAGCAAAAACTCTAGGCTACAAGATCCAGTTCTCAAAAGTCTTGTGAACAAATGTTTAGTATGTGTTATATGGCCTTATTTCAGTAACTTAATTTTTTTCAAAAACCACGCATAAACGTTATTTTCTCAAATACAAACATGTACATACATGTTGTTCACATATTATTGTAGCCCACTTTGTGCTGAATACAGTGTTATCAGACTTTAGCCATTAATATGTTTTTAAGCAACTGAAAAAAGCACAAATGTCAAGGCATGTCAAAACTTCACCAGGGCCCAAAACACCCTCAGACCCCAGAGGGTTAAGATTTAAAATCATACACATGAAAAGAACCAATTTACACAAGATAAAAATCGCAACTCCTATTTCAGAGTCTCATTTAATCTCATTAAAGACCATGATGGGAAATCCCCTGAACCACACAAGAGACAGAGAGAGACTTGTATCAACTGTTTATCAGATTCAGTCCACATTTGTTTGGGGGATTAAGGGTCAAGAAGTGGGCATCTGTGGCACGTCCACGGCAGCATAATCGCCGGAGCCCCTGAGACTCAATATGTCACAGCAAGCACTGCATAACAATAACAGCTTTGGGAAGAAAAGCCAAATTTCCTGTCCAATCCCTGTCAGATCAATCAGGAAGAGCTTTAATGTCTCAGCATCTGCAGAAACAGATTCTAATTTAGAGAAGATATATCTGCTGACTAATGCACTTCTACAATTCAATAAATGTACACATTCAAAGCATAACATCAGAACAAAAACAGTGTTAATCAGGAATGATCAAAACGTATGATTTAAAAGTGTCACAACAAACTTAGCCTATGTCAAAAATATTGGTACTTCAGAACCCAAATCGATATGAAGTAAAACAAAATGCAATGCATCTTTCTACATTATCAGCAGTACAGAGTACCAACTCTGTCGGGAGTAGAAAATTCTAAGTAGAATCAAATGGGTCATGCAAGTTTTGTGGTCTGCACTGTGATATTGAGCAAAGCCTGATTAACTTGTGCAAGTTATACTCTCTGCACTATCCTGTCTGTGCAGCACGCATAGAGGGAAGCCTGGTTGCCGTATGCACACGTGGAGCAGATTACTTGGGCAAGTGATTCTGCAGTGGATCCCACGTCACGCACAGGAAACCAGGCTTCGATAGCCCAGTGCAGATTAGGGTTGCTCCAACACCAAAATTTGGTCTTCAGTACAATACCTACCCTGGTACCTTGGCATCGATACTAAATCGATCTTTAGGCATCAAATAAACAGCCTCAGACTACTAAAGAATTTACACAGAAGATGACTTGATTAAAGAACTGCATAAAGTCTTGCAGTTACAAATTCTGTGTTTTCTGTTTTATTCTGGACTCTGTGTGCAATCAAATTAATACATAAAAATTGAAACAAATGAAAATATAAGAATTATTTTTAAACAAAACTTTGCAGTTAAATAACAGGGCTTCATAGTACAAGTGAAAAAATGTATGAAAAAAATCTGATTACCTACGTGGCACAAGGCTACTACGGCTGAATCACAGCATGCTAATATTCTGTACACTCTTGTTTTTGTGATAATTATTAAAAGCAATAAAAATAATATTAATAATAAACAAAAAATGTATATGCTAAATTACTGTTATTATTAGTATTATTGCTACTATGAATATTAAATTTTTCTATACAGTAGTTATATTTTTTCGTCATAATATCTTCAATTTCATGCATCCAGTTGAATAGAGCTTTTATTTAGACAGACCTTTGAATTTTTCCTGTGTTTTTGATGATAGTTTTTACAAAGAATGAGAGAGGCGCCTCCCATTTATTCTGAGGAGCACAGTGCATGCAGTCAGACTATATATATATATATTGAATTAAACTGCATCCTTTTGCGGTTTAAAGATCAGACTTGGCCATATTGCGATTTTAATTTGACTGTCGTTCATTTGTTTTCATTCCAACAATGTTAAATTCCTTAACATTTTTGGTATTGCGATATTTTGTTTGTACTGGTATACCAGGCAACCCTAGCGTAGGTGTGCATTTCACGAGATGAATATATAAATTTGCCCTGGCAGCCTAAACTTTCACTTTGGTGGCAGCCAAAATGTTCTAATGCTTGAAAAACCCTGCAGCATCAAGTACTGTTTGAAGGCTCAACAACAAGGATTCTTTTCTCATGGCCCAATCAAGCAGTAGCTCAGATTTTTACTAACCCTGCCTAAATTGTCACTGGCAAAACCACAAAACATGATACAGTTTGTTTTAAAGGGTTCATGAATTGGAAAATCAAACTTACAATGATATCTTGACATATAAGAGTTCATAGCATTATAAAAACATACAGTAAATTTCAGAACCGAAAACTTCTTTGGTCCAAAAAAAGGCTTTATTGAAGCCAAGGTGACAAAATGACTTGTTCTTTACTTCCTCCTCACTAATACATCATAGTGAGGTTTTACATCAGTACAGGCCAGCCTCTGCATAAACAGATCAATGCCTACTTTATCGTCGACACTGCTTGGGCCCGCCCACCGGTCTTGCCGTTAGAGCAGTGAGATTATTTTTGGAGCAAAAGGAGGTGTCATGATGGCCACGAAGATGTCAAGATGGTGTGCAGTGCCAGGTTGTAGGAAACTAGATTTCTTGCATTTG
This sequence comes from Myxocyprinus asiaticus, assembly GCF_019703515.2. Classification (NCBI taxonomy): domain Eukaryota; kingdom Metazoa; phylum Chordata; class Actinopteri; order Cypriniformes; family Catostomidae; genus Myxocyprinus; species Myxocyprinus asiaticus. The sequence goes on from NC_059385.1 coordinate 34,930,190, forward strand.
CTTCGCAAGGATCCCAATATTAAGAAGTCTCGGATCGCGTCGGTAAGAACGTGTCTGTTTGCTCGCTTCGTTTTACCGATGATTCTTTCACAAACAAGAAACAATTCGAAGCAGGCTTTGCAGAGAGACTTAAATTAAAAGTTGATGCAGTGCCAACTATATTGGACCCAACAGTGATGTCGCAACAAACAAATGTGAGTATCCGTGTTAATTGTTTTGCTTCATATGGTACAGACTGTTAGATGTGTACTTTAGTATTTGATTTGATCCTAGTGATTTTAGTTTTAATGCACAGGGTTCTCTAAGTAGCATTTATTTTCTTGTTCTGTTGGCATGATGGCACAATTGCCACAGATACACCTAAAGAGTATTGATATCAATATATTTAGACAATCTCTTTCCTTTTTAATGAAAACATGATTCATCGTAATGAACAACATATGCGTATGTCACTACACTGAATATATGATGAAAGATGATTATATGATGAACGACAGTGCCACAAACACCGAATGTATCCTGTATACGTTTACATGTTGCACAGTAAGTGTATCCTTTCACAGTTATAAATGTAATAGCACCATGTATTTACACTTTATTTGGTATTGTAATGCGTTACTCAGCATATGTAAAAGACGGAAATGTTTCACTGTTGGAAAATGCCCCAACTATGTAACAAGATACGCACCGTTGTGTCGCGTCTTGGTTTAAACAAGAATAAAAGTAATACCTATTACACAAATAGACAAGTAAATTACAGTGATTACTTACCATGCAGTCACAGACTGCAGTTTGTGGAGGGGGTTAATTTTCTTAAAATTTGTGATCAAACTCTGGCTCAAACATGTATGGATGAATTCCTCCAGTTGTCATTTTTTCAACCATCCGAAGTTTTCAAAACGGGGGTGTATAAATTTATCCACATGCAAAGATGTTACCCAATCACAGCAGTGGGCATTTACACTTAAGTCTTCAAGAACACACGACCCAAAAATGAAGCGTTTGAATCAGAGGCACAAAAACTGGATAGAATGTCAAGTTCACTAAAATAAGGCCTACTCTTTAAATAAAATTTTGCAGGAAAATTACATTGATATATTGCCCATTCAACTGATATTTACAGTTAGTCTCGGAATTGACAAAATCTCTTATGTTAGCCAACTAGATAAAGTTAAAGTTAATCGCCAGCGTAAGTTCAAATCAGCAGAATTTGCAACAAAAATGTTCAATGTGTGACAGAAATCCAAATCTTTACATTTTCAAGGCCTAATAACACATGCACATAAACAACAAATGTAGCAGGCCATCCTTTGGCCTTCCTATTGTTGTGCCTTGCTGTTCACTATACAACTGTATCTTTGTTCTTTTGATTTTATTTGTCACATCTGATTTTTTTCTTTGTTCCTTACTCTGTTTACTTGAAAGCTACATTCAGGTTTTTTTTATTTCTTTTGTTATCACTTGCTTTAAAGGGATCATGACATAGCTTTTTTTTAATTATTTTAATATGTTCCTTGAGGTTCACTTCTAATAATAGTAAGGTTTTTTCACAAAGACTTGACAGTAATTATGACTGGCTCTCTGCTCTTGACTGAGCTGCTCTCTCCTGCATGAACACGGGGAAAACATGCAAACTCCACACAGAAAGGCCCCCCTGGGACCTTTTTGCTGTGAGGCAACAGTGCTAACCACTGAGCCAAGTTGTCAAATCAAAAAACAAATATCTTTGTCAAATATATGTGTGGCACAATTATTGGCACCCTTTTATTCAATACTTTGTGCAACCTCCCTTTGCCAAGATAACAGCTCCGATTCTTCTCCTATAATGCCTAATGAGGTTTGAGAACACATGGCAAGTGATCTGAGGCCATTCCTCCATACAGAATCTCTACAGATCCTTCACACTGGTGGACTCTCCTCTTCAGTTCACCCCACAGGTTTTCTATGGGGTTCAGGTCAGGGGACTGGGATGGCCATGGCAGAACCCTGATTTTGTGCTCAGTGAACCATTTATGTGTTGATTTTGATGTTTGTTTTGGATCACTGTTCTGCTAGAAGACCACAGCCCATTTGAAGTTTTCTGGCAGAGGCAATCAGATTTTGATTTAGTATCTGTTGGTATTTGATAGTCCATGATGCCATGTATCCGAACAAGATGTCCAGGACCTCTGGTATAAAAACAGCCTCACAACATTAAAGATCCACCACCATATTTAAACATAGGCATATGTTACTTTTCCATATGACTACCTGTCTATGTGTGCCAAACTCATCTCTGGTGTTTGCTGCCAAAAAGCTATTTTTTTTGTTTCATCTGACCATAGAACCTGGTCCCATTTGAAGTTCCAGTAGTGTCTGACAAACTGAAGACGCTTCAGTTTGTTTTTGGATGAGAGCAGAGGCTTTTTTTCTTGAAACCCTGACAAACAACTTATGGTTGTGGTGACCTCTAATTGTAGCTTTGGAGACTTTCTTACCCCAAGACCCAACTAATTTCTGCAATTCTCCAGCTGTGATACTTGGAGAATTTTTGGCCACTCAAACCACCCTCCTCAGCATGCGTGGAGACAATATAGACACACGTCCTCTTTCAGGCCAATTCATAACATCTCCTGTTCATTGGAACTTGTTCATTATTGTCCTGATGGTGGAAATGGGTATTTTCAATGCTTTAGCTATTTTCTTATAGCTACTTCCCATTTTGGGAAGCTCAACAACCTTTTGCCGCACATCAGAACTATATTCTTTGGTTTTACCTACTGTGATAGATGACTAAGGGAATTTGGCTTGTGTGTTACCTCATACTTATACCCCTATGAAACCGGAAGTCATGGCTAAAGAATTTAATGTTCTTAGTCACCCAGGGTAAAATATGAATGGGAATATACTTCAGATATATTTTACTCATAAGAATTTCTAGGGGTAATAATTTTGGCAAACATCTATTGGAGAAAAATATTTAATTATGAGATTTGTCCCCACTTTCAATTAGTTTACTTCAATTAAAGGTTAGATTTTTGTGAATATTTTGAATGAAAGATCAAAAGGATAAAAGATAAAGACATTTTTCACAGTGGTCTTTGCTCATATTTACCAAGGGTGCCAACATTTTTGGCCACAACTGTATGTCAAAAGATCAAGGAGAAATGGATTCCTCATGTCATGACTCCTTTAATGCCAAAGCAAAACTAATGAACTACTGATACACTCCTTTTATTTATTTTTTTCAAAATAAATGTATAAAGAACCATGAAATTCCATTGATATTAATATAAACTTCTGAAATTTTGGTATTGTGACAACCCTGCAAAAACATGTAACCAGAACCAAGATTGAAAATATCAGAGTGAGAGAATTGACTCAATTTCCTCTTTTTCTAAATAAAAGCGAGGAATACGTTTTATGTAAGAAAGTTTTTAATTAATAATATAAGACCAAACTGCAGACGTTATCAAGTTTTCCATTGTGCAGAGAAATGTATTGTTTTGCTTGAAATTGCATTTCTTTTTTCAACCGTATGAACGAGTACTGCATGCATTCATGCAACCTAAACAGCAAAACAGAAGAGCTTCACTCCCACAAGCTTGAGACAGCCACAAGGAAACCAGATAGCAGGAATTCACCATTTTTACTTTGAATGAGAAAGTCGGTGGTGACCAGTCCCTCTCAGATAACAGCTAACCCACAGTGCCATGGGGCAGGAACAATGAGGCATTGTGGGGCACGCAGGTGGGACGTGGAAGAGCCAGCGGCTGTGAATCCATTTCAACCCTCCACGTAATCCTAGAGGGTTCTCATGAGCCACAGTGCTCACAACACTCAGGTTACAGTGAACACAATGAGCACATCTCTGCTGTAGGGGCTCAAACACACACTGAACTTACTAGCACTCAGCGCAGGTCACATACAATGTATTAATAAAAACACACAAAGAACAGCTACAAACGAATCTTTCCATGAAACAGACAAAGCAAAAATAGCAGGCAGACAATGAGAGCAAGTGTTGTGAAATGCAGAGAGCTTTGCCCACTATGCCACATACAAATGAAACGCAAACCCCACCGCAACATTTCCGTTCAGTTGCTAGAATTATATTGTCTAACATTCTATTGAATAAGAAGAGTTTCATTATTTACTGCATCCTGTATGCACATTTGAGCTATTATTTGCTGTAGGAAGTGGTCTGGACTTCACAAAAGACCCCTGATTGAGTACACTACCAGTCAAAAGATTAGACACCCATCTTCAGTGAGTGAAAATGACTTCATGTGAATGTGGAAAACTATTCAGGCGCACCACTGCGTGTGTAATCTCACACTTGAACTTATATAGCACCATTAGAATAAAAACTCCCTAATGCATCTATACTCAATATACTTGGCCTTTTAGTTATTTTTGCATTAAGAGTCCAGTTTTCTGACTCTCACACGGCTGATCTCTCACTTTCACACGCATGCAGAGACTGAGAGAGTGAAGCCGCACAGGCCTATATACCACAAAGATGGTTCAAGTGCAGTTTCTTGCTTGAATTTATCTAAAATGAATGAGGGACATCGTTTTTAATGATCCTTCCGTGTCTTTTTAAATTCTGTAATTGTCTGATGTCTTAAAAATGTGACGCTCATGCGCAAAACGCTGACAGAGATGTGGCTCAACGAGACCAATGGCCAAAATACATCTGTCCAGCACATTTTTAGATGGAAAAACTATTAAAAATACAGCATATATGGATGCAAAAACAGACATCTTTAATAAAGGTAGTCCAGTTCACGTGTGCATCATGGAAAATATAATGTAAAAATTATAACTTTCATGAAGGCCTTATTTATTAATAAGCTTTATTCCATTACACAGATTATTTGTTAAAACTTAAAATACATGAAAATATTTATGATTACCATAAATGTTTTAGTTATAGGCTGCTTTTTATATTTATTTGAATGTTCATGAACTTCTAGGCTAATCTGTTAAGAATATAATATTTGATAATGACTTAGGCCAGGGAGATAGGGATGATGTTGGTTAGTGTCGCCTGTAAGGTTAACTGAAAAACAACACTCGAGAAAAAAAAAAGTTCTCTGGATTTGTCTAATGTTTTTTGTAATGCATCAAGTATCTGTTGTTGTTTTTTTATTCTGGAGTAATCCTTAATGCCTCCTTGTACATAAACTATGCATGCTCTACTGTGATACATTAACAGTTACACATAACAGTCTTTATAAATCTTTGAATGTGCCCCTAAATATTTTCACCTAGGTACAAAAATGTCTGTGTAGAGCCCTGCTTTATTATTACTATTTTCTAGTAAAGTCATTATTAATCCAAAACATATATATGTGATATTACAATTTATATCTGCACAGATAATGAAGTGAATGAACAGGTGAACTTGAACCAAGTTATAGTCAGAATGCGCAACGGAATGCTTTTCTGTGAAGACTCGCTACTGCAATGGAATATCCTAAACTGGCTTAACATGGAAAATTAAAAACAGTCTCTAAAACATGAAGAATTCAGAATAGAGTACCTTCAAATCACAGCTAATACTTTAGTATATTAACTATACACTATTAATCCAGGAGCTCAGGTTTTCACAAGGACAGTTGTATTTTGTATCACTTACCTCTATGTTTGATACAACCCGATCTCATGAAAATTCATACATAATTTACGAGTTGGCTATTTCGTATGGTCTCTCTTGCTTTAATCACATACGATGATTGTCTGTAGTGAAAGTCGTAGGAATTCAAACGAGTGCACAATATCATATGAATTAGCCAAATTTAGAAAAGTCGTACAAATCCTGCCGATTTCGCCTTGAGTATGTTTGTTTGATACATGTTTAAATGAATACATTCTTCTACAATGTTTGAATATTTGATTTAAGCTGGGTCCATTTCAGTTTGACAAACATTTGTCATTTAGCATTTTATCATCAACTAAAATGTTATTTCATTGACTAAAGTTTTTTTTTTTGTGTGTGTGTGTATGTGTGTGTGTGTGTGTGTAAAGCACCTTTAATATGTACTTTAAGTGCAGAATGGAGCAATAATCTGAATGTGCGAGTTATGCATATAAGCATTTTAACTTTGACTCTGAGAAATACAGTATCTCCACTAAGGATTTTAAGGACCAAGCCAAATAGATTTATGCATGTGAGATACAAGCAAAGGTCATCAATTCTTGACAACTGTCAGCTGGGTCTGAGATTCATCTGAGGACTTCCTCTTCATCATGTTTTGGGGAAATGAGAGACAAGCAAGCAACAATCACGCAGCGTCAGGGAACACAACAGGGTATTTCTTGGTCATATGTTCCACCATTGCTTAACTGCACCACATGCTGGGCCAATGGCAGAAGTTTTGCAAAATCAGGGCTCCACAGTGAGACCATTTCAGTCACATTTGCAACTAAAAATTACTGTGCGTGACTGTGAAAAAATATTTAGGTGCACCTGTGCAAGTGACCCGATTGAAGTACAGGTGGGAGAAAAAAAATCTATTCTCAGATTAATCGATTCTGAGAACAGCAACGCAGTGACGCTTATGCGTGCGCCAGAGACAGATGTTAGAAATGTGTATATCCTAAAGACAAGCGCATCCTACAAAACTGATCGCAGACTGGATGTATCAACCACACACCATTTGTCTCCTAATGAAACTATGATCCCGAAATTAATTCACAAACTCAGGCACATAGCAACGGGAGAGTTGATTTTGTTATTACATGTCAACAAAGAACATGAAATACGAGCTTGCGCCCGTTATTGCACTAATTTCCACAACAAGGAAAAAAAAAAAACACCTGAAAATAATGATGAGACAGCGGTTCAGGAGACGTGGGTGATGTTTTTATTTTCTAATTATTTTTTTGTCTGCTGCTTCCCAATGTCTTTCACTCCTCTTGTGCTCTTTCATTTGCTGTTGCACATTGCTGGTCTCTCGCTCGTCGGGAAGTGTGCGCAAACCTGACAGCTCGTCAGAATGTTAAGCAGGTGAGACTTCTACTCGCAGAGCAAACAGATGGAACAGCACATACGAGATGCTTGATATTTTTTTTAAATAATAATCCTGCTATTTGTGCCGCTTTATCTCCTGTGGTGAGGAAAGGAGAAGCTGACATCTGCACTCTCAGAGAAGCAGATATCTTATGTATCAACCTGTAGTTATAGTTCAAATGAAAATTCAAAAGGCCTCAGATAGATTTATTCTAATTAAAAATTCAATACTATTCAATCAAAATGATTAACAATGCTTTAAACATATAATAGTTATTTAACAATCAGTTTAATTATTTAATTTAATAGTACTATGTTTTGAAAACCAATATTTATTTTCTTTCATTTATTTTCTTGTGTAAAGAGGTCAGTGTTTATCACCTTTTATGATGACAATCCTGCCATACAAAGGCTGTAAATAAACTGTACACCAACAAAACTGTTCCTTGATTTGAGTGTGGATTTTGTAGTTACTGCAGTTTTCTCAAAACCTGCTTATAGTTGAGCGAGACCTGTCAGTCACAGGGCAACTTACACTCTAAGAACCCCAATTTTGGTCAAAATGTGAAGTTACTTTGTTTTGCCTTTGCAAAGCAGAATAATCAATAAGAAAAAAATGTATATGTATCAGGAATCATTTTGAAATTGGATCGTCACTCCCAGAATCGGAATCGGATCGTGAGGTGCCTAAAGATTCCCGACCCTAGATTGAAGCTCATGAAGTGCTGCATAATACAATCAGAATAAAAATTACAACTCCCAAATGCATCTACACTGCGCAATAGTTATGTTTCACACTGCGATTGGCTGCTTTTCATCCCTTCAGTCCCTTTAGTCAGCTTGAATGTAATGAAAAGCATCAAATATTACTTTAAAAATTACAAGTTACAAAGCCTGGCCAATTAAAATATGCAGCATCTGATTGTTGTACATTGTGTTCAGCAGTGCAGATGTCAATTTAGAGTTCTTAAATACATTTAAGAGGACCACACCTCAAAGACTATTTATGTTCACAACGTGAAACAGGTTAACATAAGCTACTGTTGTTTTGTTGTTTGCAGACAGCTTGTCAAATGAACTAAAATATTAAATTTGGTTTATATGAATTTAAACTACAACTGTGCTCCTAAATTTTTGACTGTGCTCCTAAACAATTTAAGCATAGAGCCCTGAAAATGCATGTCTGTTTGCTGCTCATGTTTGAAATCACACACCACTGTCCTGCCAATGGCTATAAATGCCACGCTAATGAAACCAGGATAGGCATTCAATTTAGTAAAGTTAATCAGATTTCCTTCAAGCATGATGGGGGGACATTACACAGAGCAAACTCTTGTCATGCTCTTCCCCCCGGATTCCGGCTATAATGTGAACTAGCACACGGAACGAGTTGCTAAGTGCGATTGACATGAGTGTTACCATGAGACCATCTCACTCAGTTACAGTCAAATTGGGTCATACTGTGAAACTACAGTTACTGTACACCTGAGAGCCATTCAAGAGTGAAGCTGCCGGGTAGAAAAACTCACAAAATGAGAGCAATTTGACCTTGGAATGTTTCACAGAATTGTTCTCTTAATTTTTAGAGATGTACAAATATCATATCAGTAGCCATATCGCTACTGAAAGCAGATCATATTCTATTTGTCTCTATGCCAGGTTTCAAAAATACTTTTATACCTTTGTTTTAAATTTTTCCACTGTACATTATGTTTTGGTGCCTGATGTTTTCCTTGAAGCATGTGATTTCACTTGCCAGCAACACATAATTTATGAAAGTACACAAATCCAGGTGTGCAAACTTTGCCAACTCATTACAAGCACATGGTCCTGTCGCATATATGGTTGCCAACTGTCCCCTATACAGAATCGCCCTGTGTTTAAAGGGATAGTTTATCCCAAAATTTACTCACCCTCATGATATCCCAGGTGTGTATGAGAACACATTTGAAGAAAAATAGAAAAATATCTCAGCTCAGTAGGTCCTTAAAATGCAAGTGAATGGAGATTTCTCTTTTGAAGCTCCAAAAAAAAAAAAAAAAAAAATCACAGACAATCAGCATAAACATCATCCTCACGACTCCAGCAGTTAAATGAATGTCGTCTAAAGCAACACGACTGCTTTTGGTGCAAAAAATATATATATATTTAAGCCACCCCCCCCACCTGCAGCTTTTCATTGCATTGATTCAGCATATTGCAGAGTAATGTTTTTTATATAATGAAATCATAGAGGGGAACCAGAGCAACCTTCATATTTTAATATAATACAGTTTGCAGAGCCTGAAATGGCGTGGGATTGCGGGTATTGCGCACAATTTTAATAATTCCCACAAGTTCAACGTTCATAATGCTGAAAATTCCCACACAATTTTATTAACTTTACAGTGCAGCTGCGAATTAGTAAACCAATAGATACAGATGAACAAATCAAATCAATAAACTGTTTTTTGTATCAAACTGTAATTCCAGAAGCTGCACGAGTAAATCCCCTCTGTCTCTCCCTCTCTATCTCGTGCAGCTGTCAGCAACGCATTTGAGCACTTTTTTAATTTAGTGTAACCGCAGGCAGTGAGGAAGCGCTTTGTAGCATAGTTACTGAATGTTACAGATATATAAACCTTTCTAAACCTGTTAATTCGACATGCAAATATCGTTATACCTCATCTCCATAAACGAGCAATGCAATAAATCTATATCGTTCCTGTTTATAATCAACAAAGCTGTTAACATTGCAAGCGTGTGACATTGGAACGATATATAGTTTTGCTGCCTTTCATATCTTCACGCTCCCTTATTAGTCATAATGCATCAAATTTGCAAGAGAGGCAGAAATAGCAAAAATGCTTTGTGTAATGTACCAGCTGCATGGTGAAGTGTAAACACCTGTTACAGTGGCATGCAAAAGTTTGGGCACCCCTGGCCAAAATTTCTGTTGCTGTGAATAGTTAAGTGAGTAGAAGATGAACTGATCTCCAAAAGGCATAAAGTTAAAGTTGAAACATTCTTTTCAACATTTTAAGCAATATTAGTGTATTATTTTTGTTTTGAGTGAAAAAAGGGAAAGGAGCACCATGCAAAAGTTTGGGCACCCCAAGAGATTTTAGCTCTCAGATAACTTTTACCAAGGTCTCAGACCTTAATTAGCTTGTTAGGGCTATGGCTTGTTCACAAACATTGTTCGGAAAGGCCAGGTGATGCAAATTTCAAAGCTTTACAAATCCTCTGACTCCTCAAACCTTGTCCCAACAATCAGCAGCCATGGACTCCTCTAAGCAGCTGCCTAGCACTCTGAAAATTAAAATAATTGATGCCCACAAAGCAGGAGAATGCTATAAGAAGATAGCAAAGCATTTTCGGGTAGCCGTTTCCTCAGTTCGTAATGTAATTAAGAAATGGTAGTTAACAGGAATGGTGGAGTTCAAGTTGAGGTCTGGAAGACCAAGAAAACTTTCAGAGAGAACTGCTCGTAGGATTGCTAGAAAGGCAAATCAAAACCCCTGTTTGACTGCAAGAGACCTTAAGGAAGATTTAGCAGACTCTGGAGTAGTGGTGCACTGTTCTTCTGTGCAGCGACACCTGCACAAATGTGACCTTCATGGAAGAGTCATGAGAAGAAAACCTTTCCTGCATCCTCGTCACAAAATGCAGCATCAGAAGTTTGCAAATGAACATCTAAACAAGCCTGATGCATTTTGGAAACAAGTCCTGTGGACTGATGAAGTTAAAATCTAACTTTTTGGCCACAATGAGCAAAGGTATGCTTGGAGAAAAAAGGGTGCAGAATTTTATGAAAAGAACACCTCACCAACTGTTAAGCACAGGGGTGGATCGATCATGTTTTAGGCTTGTGTTGCAGCTAGCGGCATGGGGAGCATTTCACTGGTAGAAGGTAGAATGTATTTAATTAAATACCAGCAAATTCTGGAAGCAAACATCACACCATCTGTAAAAAATCTGAAGATGAAAAGAGGATGGCTTCTACTACAGTATAACGATCCTAAACACACCTTAAAATCCACAATGGACGACCTCAAGAGGCGCAAGCTGAAGGTTTTGCCATGGCCCTCACAGTCCCCTGACCTAAACATCGAAATTCTGTGGATAGACCTCAAAAGAGCAGTGCATGCAAGACGGCCCAAGAATCACAGAACTAGAAGCCTTTTGCAAGGAAGATTGGGTGAAAATCCCCCAAACAAGAATTGAAAGACACTTAGCTGGCCACGAAAAGCATTTACAAGCTGTGATACTTGCCAAAGGGGGTGTTAATTAATACTTACCATGCAGGATGCCCAAACTTTTGCTTCGGGCCCTTTTCCTTTTTTGTTTTTTTGAAACTGTAAAAGATGGAAATAAAAAAATAAAATAAATAAAAAGTAAAATTGTTTAAAATATTAAAGAAATGTGTCATCTTGAACTTTATGCCATCTTTTGCTCGCTTAGCTATTCACAGCAACAGAAATTTTGATCGGGGTACCCAAACTTTTGCATGCCACTGTACATCTCTCATCACCATCTCTAGTTCCATCCAGGGTCGGAAATTAACAGGGGCTCTGGGCAAAAAAAACAAAACAACAAAAAATTCCCTTGCAATCTGATATAGTTCCAAATATATCCATCGTGTTCTCTATTTGAATTTTTGCTGAACATTATTTGTTTCGTACAGTTCATTTTGCAGTTGCCGAGTCATAAATGAACACAGACATGCACTCCGCTTCTCACGCTCCGCATCAAGCCGGGTTCACACATCCTCCATGAGCTTGGCATGAGCGAGGCGCAAGCGGCACGTGAGCGGGGCAGTCGCGTTGGACGCGTCTCTTCCACGAGAAACAGAAGCGCCTCTACACAGGAAATAAAATTATCTATGGGGTCCTACGGCAAATTTTTTCTTTAATAAGGTCATAATAAACTGAGGTTATTGCTGCTTCAAGGACAACAGCGGGCAGTCACATGCACTTCATCTTTATCAGCACACTTGGTTAATGTTGAGTCTATACTGAACACCTATATACACACAGAATGGCAAAAGGTCCGGCAGTTTATTCATTCTTTCCTATAAGTTATTTTATTGAGTTTACTTGCATGCAGACATATAAATTGTAGTGTACCATAGGTTTGGTTTGAATAATTTTGATTTGCTTTTGTGTCTTTTTAATAATCTCCTGATTATTTTAGTGTTGTACTGCACCCAGAGCCGCTGAGCTCAGCGTGAGCCACACGGCAAAAATAGGCTCAATGCCGAAACTATCCACTCACTGCCGCGCCGCTCACACCTCACTCACGCCCCGCTCACGGAGGATGTGTGAACCCGCGTTAGTTTAGTGTCATGCTCCTGCACTAAAAATACCAAATGCTACAATGTAGTTAATAATATTAACAAAAATAATATCTGGATGTGTTAAATAGCCTTCATGTTAAATAAATAAAACGTTATTAAATGATACAATTATAATTTTACAGAACATTAACCACTTTTGGTGTATGAATCATATCTCTGACTGAAGTTCATTGTTAAATGTTTATTTTTGCATTGTTTTATTCACTTGGCTTGAAGGAGTTGCCATGTTTTTTTATAAGCATAAATACAGTGCCTGGGAGTCTCAATCAAAACACTGATGTTTATATTTTGAGCAGCCAGCTCAGCACCACCCATCTCATTCTAGCTAAAACTGTAGCGTGAGTTTGGGGCATGGCTACTTGTAGTAAACTGTTTAAACAGGGGAATAAGAACGTCCATGGCAGACATGTTACAGAGGAAACGAAACTTAGCTTCGCCAAAATTCGAAGAAATGCTAAAAAGACAGAGAGACCAAGAACGGAGTAAAACCAGAGTGAACATTTACAAGGTGGAGGACTTTGAAGGAATTTTTGGGGTTTGATTCTTGCCGTGTTGCTTCTCGACAGGTAAGCTACACTCTGGTATTGCCACACAAGTTAGCGCATTACCGACGAGCTTCGGATAAATTCATAAGATACTCGGAATATGTATCGTTACACTTAATAGTTACCAAGAACTACCCTACCTCTTGTGCTAGCACAGAAATTACACACTTCACCTTTAATGTACTTGGATAGAGGCCCTGGAACACCAAATTTTTGAGCACATTAGTCACATACTTTTAACAAACTGATGAGCTCTATTTTAAGCGCAAAGCCTGTTTACTTGGACTTTAAACAACGAAAAAAGATGCTTAATGGTGGGGGGGGGAAGGTTGTTCTTCAGCAAAAGTTAGTGTTTATAAAAGCAAATATTGAGAAAATTTATTATTTTTTATCTCTTATTGTTGTTTTGAAGTCTTATTTTGTGTTAAGCATTTTGTAATGTGTTGTTAATCAAGTCAGTGAATTTAAAGAAAAAAGTGAGGGTAATTGTTACAGCAACGGTAAAAAAGGATCCAACATGAAAGGGAAAAAATCGTGCTGTCGCCGGGGCAGGCTCGTGTTCTCTTCGTCTGACCAATGAGCTTTTACTGAAGAACTGATGTGTAGCTGATCTGAATGTTTTCATCATACTCCGCTAAATATCATCACAAATGCCGATTGTAATCCATAGAGATTCTGCCACCAAGTGTTTTTCCTAATGACTAATGAATTTAGAAAGCAGCAGCACAACAGTCTGTTTTATTGAACGTAATTTCTTTACTCACTGAAAGCTGCATATTGACATACGCGTTCTACGACAAGCTTCGAGGAGACAAATACACAATCACAGGGTGAAGTTACTCCATGAATTACATCCTAAATCACTCTTATAATGGTCACACGGTACTCCTGTTGTTATTTTGGCGAGCTATACAAGGCAGGGAATCACAGAGAGAGAGAGAGAGAGAGAGAGAGAGAAAGAAAGAAAGAGAGAGAAAGAGAGCGAGCTGCAGTGAGTTGGTATGTTTGTCACCCCTCCATTCTTAATCGTAAAGTGTCATACCTCCGACTGAAGAGAGCGAGATCTTAGTAAAACAGTCTGCATGTGTGACACCCTTGGCCAAAACAGAGTTGTTTAGAGTCTGCTAGAGTGACGCCTTTAGCTTTAGTTGATGTGTTACATGTAGTCATGAGCATCCTCATATTTACATATACCTCTAAACACCTCCTCCATTGTGGTGGCCTAGAGTCTGAATGTTCGCAAACAGTATTTCGTTGCTCATCAGTTTTGAACTTCTTTTTGGCTCAGAGCGAAGAACAAAGAAGCACTTCGCCTTAAAAGTGCTGGGGCCTTTAAACTGTAAAACTGACAAGACATCATCCACTGATCGGGACATTTTCATCAGTAAATGCATTCAGCCACATACCACGACAACTCTAATCCATGGTGATTGCATCACCAATAATTTTTCCTCGGTTCTCCAACACTTAAATTAGTAATAAAAGATAGCAACGGCAGAGCAGTATGTTTATTGAACGTAAATCCTTTTCTTATTGAAAGCTGTGTATAAATACGTTTGTTTTGTACACAAATCAGGGCTTTTCCTGGGTCAAAAATGGTCTTAGGTGGTGACATATGTGAAGCAGTTTGGTTTTGCCTTTATGTTTGTTTGTTTTTTTAAATCACTGAAATTAATATATAAGTTATGTACGAAACGATCTGTAAAGAATAGCGCATAAAATGGCATTACACAACTGTGTATTCAACAAGAAAATGTTCACAGGTAATGGAACTTAATGTACTAAATGTAAACTTAATTTAATTTAAAGTCACCATATGCAGCCAGAGCTTTGAGAAACTCTGACATTACTTCTACATTAATCCTCATCCACGTTATGGGTTGCATGACAGCTAATTTTTAAAAGTGGACTAATTAAGCCCATTAGTCAAATCGAACAAAACATGTTTCTACAATTGCTTTTGTGTTGTGTGAGAAGGCGCTGGTGTATCATGTCCATGAAAGCATTTTCAGTAGGATTTGCTGCAGATGCGTTGCTCACTATACACAGTAAAAATAGCAGTCTGTTAATAAGCATTTAGTTGGCTGAGAAAAACATTAGTAATAGTTTTATAAGGATATTATGATGATAGTATGCCTTAACAGCTGGACTATGATTGCAGCAATGTATTTACAGTTTCACTTTTCTTAGAATGCATGATTATTCCAGTGAACTAGTAGGCTATCATTCAGCAAAATAAATTCCGGGACCTTTAAGACTCAAAACTCGGGGGTCTGGGTAGCTCAGAAAGTAAAGACGCTGACTACCACACCTGGAGTCGCAAGTTCGAATCCAGGGCATGCTGAGTGACTCCAGTCAGGCTTCCTAAGCAACCAATTGGCCCAGTTGCTAGGGTGGGTAGAGTCACGTTGGGTTAACCTCCTCGTGGTCGCTATAATGTTGTTCTCGCTCTCGGTGGGGCGTGTGGCGAGTTGTGCGTGGATGCCGCGGAGAATAGCGTGAAGCCTCCACACGCGTTAGGTCTCCGCGGCAACGCACTCAACAAGCCACGTGATAAGATGCACGGATTGATGGTCTCAGATGCAGAAGCAACTGACATTCGTCCTCCGCCACCCGGATTGTGGCGTCACTACACCACCACAAGGACCTAGAGCGCATTGGGAATTGGGCATGCCAAATAAAAAAAAATTAAAAGATTCAAAACTAAAGTGGTTTAAAATTAACCATCATATAATGTCAAATTGCTTCAAGGCAGTACTAAATAAAAACAAAATGCAATTTTTAATGATCACTTTTATTTGTTTTAAAATTATAAACTTCTTGAAGATTCTGCACGGGGGATACACTCACCAGTTTATATACATATACATATGTTCACATACATAAGTGTATATACCATATAGTGTTTCCTGCTTTTCTGCACTACGAATCCTTCACCGAATGAACTCACTGTTGTTCAATGTTCATATAACATATAGCTAGTTAAAGATAAACTTTTGCAATACAGTTTTTGCAAATACAAACATTTGAACATTAAAATGTTACCAATGTATAATATATTTATAATAATATATAATATAATGAGTGGTGATTTTGAATAAGCTTAAACATAACATACCATAGTTTGATCTATTTAAAATTTCTTTGGTCACAACAAAATGTGAAACCAATGTGGAACTTAGTAGTAATAAACAATGAGTAGGTGTGCCCAAACTTTTGACTGATAGTGTATGAAAGCAACTATGCATGCATGCATGTATAAATGCATGTGTGTGTGTGTGTGTGTGATGCATGGCCCACTCTTCAGCCTCTGGCATGTTGCTGGAATGCAGAGAAATTCCTCCCACCCAAACGCTTCACGCTACCCAGTCAGAGCAGCATGACCCCCACAATGTCCCTGCTGTTCCCTCTCACAGCAGGACTGCCCGACAAACCTCACACACACACACACACACACACACACACACACACCAACGCTGAAGCTATCTGCAGCAACAGGCTGCCAGAGCAAAATCACACAGTGTGCATTTTGTTGACACTTCTCTTACTTAACGCAATGGCATGAATGAAGGTTACGGGATGCTAGGACGCAGTGCAGTAAATAGTTAGCTAATGTAGGGCCCTGTGATTTCTGAAATCGTGAAACCAGTAATAAAAATGGAATTTACCATAAAAATGTGTGGAATAACATATATTTGGGATAAAATTAATGTATGAATGCACAATCAAATTAAAATCATGATATGTCCTAATGTTATGATTACACACAAAATGCTGCAATTTAAATAAATATACAGTCTGCATGTGCTGCGCACTTCAATGTGTGCAGCCGGTCGCTCACACACAAACAGGCATCATAAGCATCAAGCGCTACGAGAATAAAAAATAACAGAGAGCAGAGCACTAATTCATTGTGAGGGGCCCAGCATATGCAGAATACATATATATCACAGCTTTTGCTGTTTAATAAGCACATCAGGCCATACAGTGAACAGCTTATATGGAGGTGAGCAGCTGTCGTAAACATACAAACTGATTTCCACCAAAATAAAGTTCAATTTAACTATGCTTAAAATAAAAATAAAAATGTGACAGAAATATTTCTACTGTGAATGTAGTAGTAATAATAAATCAAAATTCTATTGATTTATTTGATTAGACAGTATTTTCATGTTAACATTTAATTAAACTGAAAACAGAATTTGGGAAAAAATAAAAAGTATTAAAAAAAAAAGATATTCATAGGGCCATACTAAAGGTGTTTCCAATCAAATTTAAGACTTTTTAAGACCTTTTTCAAGACCTGAACAAATAAAATAATTACCGTATCCCCATACCAAAACAAGCCTAAACAAGCACAAAATAAATCATGCATCACAGACTCTTATTTAAACAGGCAGGGGCACACATTCAACATGGCCTTAGCAATGCTTACCAGTAAATCAGGGTAGAATATATGAAAGTTTAAAATACTCAAGACAAGTTTTCCACATATATATAAATTGGTTTATGTACCATTATAAAAATTAATATAAATTAGAGGTCGACCAATATTGGATTGTGCTGATTTGATAATGTGTTGAAAGAAAGCCAGTTACTCTACAATAGTTTTTAAAATTGGTAGCCTATATTACATGTTGTTAGTCATTCCTTCCTGTGATGGGGAGGGCAAAACAGAGGCTAAGAGAGTCCAAATTAAATTAAATTCCAGATGTACTTTATGCATGGAACTTTGCATAACTTTTAACTTTAAAGGCACTTTAACTTTGAAATACACCGGGAACTCTTATTTTGAAATTCTTGCACTTCACTGCTTCCAGCACCTCATTCAAACAAATAAGGGATATAAAATGTGCACTCCTACAATAATCTACATAGTATTACAATATAATCAATTAAACATAAACATTGTTATATTTCATCAACACTATATCATCATCGACAGTTGATCACTAGTAATCGCTTGTCATAAATTTACGATATGGCCTAATGATTGTGAACTGCTCTGCAATAGCTGAAAACACTCACAAGCCCCCACGTGCTTGGAGAAAACACAGTGCCGCGTTTTCACTTTGAAGGACGCAGTGCATGCATTTATTTAATTAAATCGTATTCTTGTGATGTTTGATAACCACATTAGGTAATTTCACAATTCCTGTCTTTCCGCCCCCAAAATATCAAAAATAAAATTCCAAAGCACGAGAACTCGGAGTTAGAAGGGAATATTAAAAGTGCCGAGGCAGAGCTGAAGCACTGAATGTCATCTGATGGCCTCAGGGAATTGACCTGATTGAAATCCAGATATAATACTATTTTGTCACAGAAGGTAGAGTTTTGGCTATTCAGAGCAATACTTTGAGTCAGGGGACAAAGCAGGAAAGCTTTTGTCTAGATATATAAAGCAGAGAGAGTCTTTTTCTACCATTCCCTCAGTGAAATCTGCTGGTGGTGAAATTTTTACATTTATATTAATAATGCCTTTAAAGAATTCTACTTTGATCTCTATAGTTCCACAGCTTCGTCTACTGATGAAGATATTATAAATTTTGTGGAACAATTAGATCTCGCTAAACTGACGACTGAGCAAAAAAATTCTCTTGATTCTGAGATAAACTTGGAGGAGCTTGGCGAGGTAATTAAGGCCTTGCCTACAGGCAAGGCTCCGGGAGATGGCTTTGCCGCAGATTTTTTAGATCTTATGCTACAGAACTAGCTCCACTTTTGCTAGAAGTTTATACGGAATCATTAAAGAATGGAAGGCTTCCGCCAACCATGACACAAGCCGGATCAGTCTGATTCTTAAAAAGGACAAAGATCCAAGCGAGTGTAAGAGTTACCGTCCAATTTCTCTGATCCAGCTGGATGTTAAAATATTGTCAAAAGTTTTTGCTAATCGATTAAGTGAAGTTATGACACCTCTTATACATATAGATCAGGTGGGGTTCATTCAGGGCCACAGCTCTTCTGATAACATTAGACGTTTCATCAATATCGTGTGGATAGTGGCGAATGATCATACTCCAGTCGCTGCCATCTCACTTGGCGCCGAAAAGGCGTTTGATATGGTTGAATGGGATTATCTTTTTAAGATTTTGGAATGTACGGGTTTGGGAGTATGTTTAATGGATGAATTAAGTTACTTTAAAGACACCCGGTAACGGCGGTACAAACAAATGAATTAATTTCAGATTATTTTACTCTGGATAGGGGCACCCAGCAGGGTTGCCCACTTTCCCCATTATTGTTCTGTCTTGCCCTGGAACCATTAGCAGCCGCGATAAGAAAGGAGGAGGATTTTCCAGGGGCTGATGGCGGGAGGTATGGCACATAAGCTTCTGCTTTACGCAGATGATATTTTATTATACGTCTCCGACCCTACTAGATCTATGCCTTGCCTCCACAGAATTATTAATTCCTTTTCTAAATTCTCAGGATACAGAGTCAATTGGTCTAAATCCAAAGCTTTGGCTATGACAGCGCACTGCCCAGTAACAGCTTTTCAGCCAGGCGCATTCCAGTGGCCCAAACAGGGAATTAAGTATTTGGGGATTTTATTTCCAGCAAATTTGTTTGATTTAGTTGGAGTTAATTTTAACCCAAATTTTAATAGTTTGAGCGATGTGGGCAGGTGGGCTTCATTACATTTATCTTTGATTGGAAAGGTTAATGGTATTAAAATGAACTGTATTCCAAAATTCAACTACCTGCTACAGTCACTCCCTAGAGATGTCCCCCTCTCTTATTTCAAGCAATTTGATAGCATAGCGAAGTCCTTCATTTGGAATGGGAAACGTCCCAGATTACATTTCAGTAAGCTGCATAGGCCGATTGACAAAGGTGGGCTAGGCCTACCCAAGATTTTTTTTTATTATTATGCATTCGGTCTCAGACATTTGGCTCATTGGTCTCTTCCACCTGAAAGAGCCCCTCCCTGGTTTTGTATTGAACAGGAAGTTCTTGCCCCTATTTCGCCATTGCAAAGCCTATCAAACTAATCGGAGAAGTTAAATTACACCATTATCTCGCATTTGCACTCGGTAAGGACAAGTGTCCAGAGTGTTTAATTCTGACATTTATTTAAATGTTGCCTCGAGCTTATGGCTGAACCCAAAATTATATATTAATAAGTCCCCTTTCTGCTGGTCAGAGTGGATTGTGAGGGGGGTTACTACACTCGGTGACCTATATGAGAGTGGAGTGTTGAGATCCTTTGAAAATTTGGTTCAACATTTTGGGATTCCCAGATCTCAGTTCTTTAGGTATTTACAGCCGCGCTACCTGCTCTGTACTATTTTGGGGATTAGCAAACACCCCCCTAAAGTGGCAGATACTCTGGGAGTTGTGATTACTGCTTTTGGAAAAGGTCATGAGGCAGTGTATTACTCCCTGCTAATTCAAAGTCTGGGGGATGGAGCTTTAACTTCTCTCAAGAGACTGTGGGAGAAAGATTTAAACTTGGAATTGGAGGAGGGAGAGTGGGCTAGGATTCTAAAAAAACGTCAAGTCTGCATCTAGAGACGCAAGTGTGCACCTTATGCAATTCAAGATATTATATCGATTCTATTGGACCCCATCTAGATTGTATAGGCTTGGTCTTAAAGACACACCCACCTGCTGGCGATACCAATCGGAGGATGGAGACATAACCCATGTCTTTTGTGGGGGTGTTAAGATCCAGGAATTTTGATTGAAGGTTCAGAGTTTTGTGGGTAATGTATTGGGCACTCGGGTTTCATTTTGCCCCAGACTCGATGTTGGGAATAGACACATAGAGTTGGGTCCTAACCAGTGTCATGTTCACCAGACAGATTCTTTTAAAAGGGTTGGAGTTTGGCTGGAGCGCCCTCATTTCAGGAGTGGTGCTCTGAGATGGGGAGGGTGGTGGGCTTTGAAAAAGGGTCATTTAGAAGACTAGGGAAATTGTTTGTGAAGTTTATGAAAATTTGTTTATGAAGAAATGGGGCAGATATCTGACGTTCATTTTATTTATTTATTTTGTGTGTGTGCGTGTGTGTGTGTCTATAATCATGTACGACCACTGGAATGTTGTTGGGGGCCAGGGTTGGGTTGGGGAGGGGTGATAGTGAGGGTTAACTGTTGATTCTGTGAATATAATGTTTTGTTTTTCTGTGTTCAATATATGAATCAATAAAAAACATTTAATCAGAAAAAAAGACATCTTTAAATAAATATTACAAGTGTTGTTGTATCATTTAAGATATTTAAGACTTTTTATGACCTTAAATTTTGGAAAACTGAATATAAGACATTTTAAGACTTTAAGGATCCGTGGGAACCCTGACCTCCTCTCTACACACACACCACTCCACCAGTGTGTCAGGACGATTGAGCTGTGAGCTCTGATGCGATGAATGCTGGAACTGGAGCATGGACCCTGTGGGAGGCAGGAACACTTCTGGAACACACAGGGCTTTAAAAAGGGGTTGGGAGCAGGCATTCTTCCAAAAACACTGTCTGTAAGAGCCACTATCATTTTAGACCAGCAGTTGCCAACTTTTTTTTGCGTCAGGACCCATATTTTACATTGGACATCAAGTTGTGACTCAACACTGTACCAAAATTGTTAATTAGGGCTGTGACGGATGGAGTTTCGTGTTCCTTGCCACAGTCGCCTTCGGCTTGCTCACTGGGGTTATAAATACAATAATTATTTAATTACTTATTTTTAAACAATTCACAATCGTATTTTATCAAACTACACAATGATGACTAAGACATTACAGATATTACATTTTCATTTTCTGTTAATGCATAATCTTCTGTAAAGCTGCTTTGAAACAATGTGTGTTGTGAAAGGCGCTATACAAATAAAAATGACTTGACGGTACAAGGACGGACAATATCTCTGTTATGCGCCATAAAATTTTCTGCTTTCACACAATATTACGTAACCAGCTAAAGTCAGGGTCTTAACAGCCCCAAGAAAACATTAAATCATTGACTATGAGTTAATTCCTGGGTAAAATATTAAAAGCCGTCATGGGACATCTGAACACTTCAACAGTGACCATAAAAATAATGTGTCAATCCTGCCTACAACATACAAACAAACCTCTAAAATGCAGAGATGGACTGGAAAATAATATTTAATACATTGTTCATCTAACAGTATTGATCAAATGAACAGAACACAGTTGATTGTCAATATATTTAGATTGGAAATCCCATTCTGATGCATCACTGGTCATTCAATGATCCTTTCTACACATACTGATCACATGATGACCTACATATCCATCATGCTACTGATTTCTTATGAAAGCAATCTGCTGACACAAAATGTGCTAAACATTTACTTCATGGTTAGACAGACCTACTGGAGTTAGTAATAAATTCAGGTATAGAGTAACTCAGAGACACAATCTTAGTTACTAAATTATATGATAATCAAAGTCGCTGACAAAGCAAAAGCTGCTTGAAATCAATAACACATAAGTATTCATGAAACAAATCAGATTTCAACTCAGTAGTATTGATTATTCTAGATCAATTGAATTTTTTCTTTCGTGTTCCAAAGAAGAAGAAAAAAACATGGAGGTTTGGAGCAACATTCGGGCAAGTAAACATTGAAAAATCTTTTAATTTTGGGTGAATTATTTCTTTAAACATTATTTTTCCATGGGGGTTCATCCCTAACTCCAACAAAATGAAATAAAGCTGGGACTGAGATTTGTACATTATTTTCAGAAGATGGTGAGAAGGCTATTTTGCATTTCTGGAGAGACATTGGTGGTGAATGATTGACATGTAGGACCTCTGCTCTGTAGTAAGCTGATCATGACACAATACAATTCATTGGCATAAATTAAAGTTACTTTATAGGTGAAATTACGGTTTACAAACACTCAGCGGCAGCTCTTCCAGGTTCTTTTGGCACCCAAAAAAAAAAAGAACAGCATTAGATGGGCACTTTTTTCAGATTGAGCTGAAAATGCCCCAAAAGTGCTATTTGTGGGGTTGAAATGCCCTGTTTCCAGAAGATTATTGGAAATTTGGGCTGCTTAGGTTTTTATGAGGATTGGTGCTAGAGTTGCAATAAAATAAATAAGAAAGCTAACAGAATTATAATAAACCGAATTATAAACATGATAAAAAAAAAATAGCATGTAACTATAACATGTTATAACTAAAGCAATGTAGGGCTTTACTGGTTGTTTAGATCAGTGTTACTATCAGAAATAATTAATAATTATTTCTGTAGTTATTAATCAATATTTAAATCAATTAATTGGATCTAACTCATTAAAACCTCATATAGGACTCCAGTAAATGTAGTGTGCTACGTTTAGGAGCAAGTTTGGTTATTAGCAATAATTAATAATTATCAAAGATAATTATTAATCAATGTTAGCTTTTTTTTTTAATCCTTTAAAATCAACACTTATCAATTGTTAACATCGATGAAACATTAAAATTAACACTAGCTTATTGATCATTCTAATTCAATCAAAGATAATTATCAATTATCAAAAATCAATAGAATATTAATAAGGATTAACATTGACGGGGCACCACCCTGAAATCAGGGACTAATATCCGAATATTAAAACAGTCTCAATATTAGATTGTTCTCTTAGGAAAATCGACATCCGAAGAATATCGATTTTCGAATAAAAAAAACAATGAATGAAGGTTTGAATCCGAGCACTGACATCCCGTCAGCATGACACAGGCGTATGCAAAACAAACCAAAACACTTCTCTTTGTAATATAAACAAAGTTTATTTATGCAGTAATATCAATTAATAATTAATACAATGCAGTCAATAAACTTCCGACTTACAACTACAAACTAAACAGTGATATGATTAGATATGGAAATAAAAATAATCCTATAACACAAGGTGTGTGTGTGACAGTGTGTGTGTGTGTGTGTGTCAGTGTGGTTAGTGAGAGAGAGAGAGAGAGAGAGAGAGAGAGAGAGAGAGAGAGAGAGAGAGAGAGAGAGAGAGAGAGAGAGATGATTAAGTGACAGCCCGAAAGCTGATTTCGCTATAGCTGGAGATGAAGCAGCCGTGTTCATCACTCAGAGACGCGGTTTTACGAGCGGGGCTCGTAAAAGTCCCTTGTTATTTGACTCTTTAATGGATGAACTCAGTTGCTGTCTCACCCGCGATGGCGAAAATGCACAACAATCCAATTTGGTTGGACTACAATACAGCAAAACAAATTCGTGATAATTAATACCCTGAGTATTAATAATTAGCGGACATGGCGGTCCGTAAACTGTACAAGCAAAAACCTTGAAACACAAGAATAACACACTATAATATTCTATCTCTGCCCAGACGTAAACCTCTTACTTGAATCGCATGAGGACACAGGTAGAATGTGTTTTCCTCCGTCCTTTAACTTTGACCCGGTTTCTTGAGGCTCGTGTGATGACTAGAGCCGTTTCCTCGCGCTGTCGGCGGCCGGTACGGCTGTTGATTCTCGGCGGGCTGGCGGAGAACTCAGAAATGTCGACTTGATTGAAGATGGAAGAGAAATCTTTAATCTCTTCACTTCTGTAGGCCAACAGATGAAGATGCGAATTGCTCGGTGGTCTCCTTCGGATCCGTTAGAGTGTTTGGTGGAACACAGAGTAATCTCAACTCGTCCAGCGAGATGGAGATTGTATGGCTACAGTTTCAAGTCGGACATTACTTCCTTATGCCACGAGGTTACACCAGAGAGCAGCAAAAAGCTACGTCCGTATTCGGTGAACGAAGTAGCCGGAAGCGAAATCTTTAAGCATTTCAGAATTATTTGAACTCCTGATGATGTCATGTTTGAGGGACGTTCTGTTGTGTGCCTCATCCAATAGGAGTTGAGAGCTTGATCCTTTAGAGGGCAAGGCTTCATGGATCTGTAGTCTGTTTTGGACTCCCTTTGTTTGATTTTGGCGTGATTTTTATCAGTACAACATCTGACTTAAAAGGAGGGGCTTGAGGAATGTTTTTTATGACTGTTAGGCCTGCCTTTGTCTTCTATCTTAATACATGAGGCCCAACAGCATGTTAGTTTACATGTTAGCATAGTATGTTAAATTAACTACTAAATGAAAAATAACATCAGCTGTGTGAGCTTTTAAAGTAATGTCCTATGATTATTAACAATTAAAATATACTTTGAGCGCAACAGCACAGCCAGACTGCTCCTGTCTGTACCTTTAACTGTACCTTTATATGAGCCCATTATTATCCCGCTTGTTTCTAATTTCAAACATAATTAAAACAGAACATACATATTACACAGGAGGAAAGGCTCCTCATTACCATGGTTAGGTCAGTGTAGCTAGTCTTAAATAATAGTAATAATAATAACAAATTATAGTATTTATGAAAAAATAAATACTAGCTGAAACACATCTTGAAACTTTAACTATAACTGCCACTGTTGATATAAAATGAGGTCTAATAGATTCTACCTTTAGATTATTTCATATGAAACTATAACATTTTATATATAACCCTAATGGGTGCATCAGGACAAACTCAAATTATGATAATTAATGTATCACGGCCATTGTGATAGCCTCTAACAGGGCTCGACATTAACGCTTGTCCGTGACAAGTGGATTTTTGAAGGGTCAAGTGAAAGAGAATTTTACTTGCCCGACTGGACAAGTAGACTGATTAAAACATCAATAACAAAAAATAACCAGCTATATTTGTTATAGCCAAGGCTTGTGTCACTTACTAGAAAGTTCATATTCTTATTCTGCTGTTGAAACATTTTTTTGGATGATATATTGTCCCAGAAATAATTGCAATAAACTATATTATTGTCATTTTAAGACCATTTTATGCCACTGATATAATGATAATATATTATCAAATCACAAATCAAATCACTTTTATTGTCACACAACCATATACACAAGTGCAATAGTGTGTGAAATTCTTGGGTGCAGTTCCGAGCAACATAGCAGTCATGACAGTGATGAGACATATACCAATCTACAATACACATCAGATTTACACAACACAATTTAAAATCTAATAAACACATAATTACACACAACACAATATACAAATAACAACATACAATGTACATTATACAATACACACAATATAGAGTACACATTATACAAAAAAAAAAAAAAAAAATAGCATATTTAG
Organism: Myxocyprinus asiaticus; assembly: GCF_019703515.2. NCBI lineage: Eukaryota > Metazoa > Chordata > Actinopteri > Cypriniformes > Catostomidae > Myxocyprinus > Myxocyprinus asiaticus. The sequence goes on from NC_059385.1 coordinate 34,956,194, forward strand.
TATATATAAAATGTACAGTAGGTTGTATTGTACTGTATTGACATTCAGGCTGTCGGTTGATAGTCAGTTGCCAGCATGTTGTTAAGAGAATATAATTTAAGACAGTCCAGTGTGAGATAATAAGTTTAATAAAGTGCAGTGCTGATGTATATTGATCGTAAGAGATCAACAGTTCAAAAGTCTGATTGCTTGGGGGAAGAAGCTGTCATGAAGTCAGCTGGTGCGGGTCCTGATGCTGTGATACCGCCTGCCTGATGGTAGCAGTGAGAGCAGCCATGGCTCGGGTGGCTGGAGTCTCTGATGATTCTCCGAGCTTTTTTCACACACTGCCTGGTGTAGATGTCCTGGAGGGAGGGAAACTCACCTCCGATGATGTGTCTGGCAGTTCGCACCACCCTTTGCAGGGCTTGGCGGTTGTGGGCGGTGCTATTGCTGTACCAGGCGGAGATGCAGCCAGTCAGGATGCTCTCTACAGTGCTGGTGTAGAACCGTGTGAGGATGTGGCGGTTCATTCCAAACTTCCTCAGCCATCTCAGGAAGAAGAGGTGCTGATGAGCCTTCTTCACAATGGTCTCAGTCTGGATGGACCATGTGAGTTCCTCAGTGATGTGGACACCCAGGAACTTGAAGCTGCTGACTCTCTCCACTGGTGCTCCATTGATGGTGATGGGACTGTGTTCTCTTTCTCTTCTGCTGAAGTCCACCACAAGCTCCTTTGTCTTACTGACGTTGAGGGAGAGGTTACACTCCTGACACCAGCGTGTCAGAGTGTGCACCTCCTCCCTGTAGGCTGTTTCTTCATTGTCAGTGATCAGACCTACCACCGTCGTATCATCAGCAAACTTAATGGTGGCTTTGGAGCTATGTGTTGCCACACAGTCATGTGTGTTCAGGGAATACAGGAGTGGACTAAGAACACAGCCCTGCGGGGCTCCAGTGTTGAGGGTCAGTGATGAGATGTTACTGCCCATTCTAACCACCTGGCGTCTGCTTGACAGGAAGTCCAGGATCCAGCTGCACAACGAGCTGTTTAAGCCCAGAGCCCGGAGTTTCTCATCAAGCTTGGAGGGCACTATGGTGTTGAATGCTGAGCTGTAGTCTACAAACAACATTCTCACATAAGTGTTCTTTTTTTCCAGGTGGGAGAGAGCAGTGTGTATAGCAGATGCAATGGCATCATTAGTAGAGCGGTTGTTGAGGTAAGCAAACTCCAATGGGTCCAGTGATGGAGGCAGCACAGAGCATATGTAATCTCTGATTAGCCTCTAAAAGCATTTGCTGATGATGGGGGTCAGAGCAACAGGACGTCAGTCATTTAAGCAAGTGATTTTGGATTACTTTGGTACAGGCACAATGGTGAACGTTTTAAAGCATGTGGGGACCACAGACAAGGAGAGGGAAAGGTTGAAAATGTCCGTAAAAACACCAGCCAGTTGGTTCGTGCACGCTCTGATGACGCGGCCCGGATGCCGTCTGGACCCGCGGCTTTACGGATATTCACCCGTCGGAAGGATCGGGTTACATCCGCTACAGAGACGGAGAGTGAACTAACCTCTGTAGGTTCGGCCACGAGAGCTCTCTCTGCGAGGGCTGTGTTATTTCCCTCGAACCATGAATAAAAATGATTTAGCTCATCCAGGAGAGAGGCAGCGGTGTTCACGGCAGAGTTTTTATTCCCTTTAAAGTCCGTGATGATATTAATTCCCTGCCACATGATTCTAGAGTTGGTGGTGTTAAACTGTCTTTCAGTCTTGTTCCTGTACTGGCGTTTTGCTGCTCTGATAGTTTTTTGGAGGGCATAACTGGCTTGTTTATGCTCCTCCGCATTCCCGGAATTAAAAGTGGAGGTCCGCGCATTAAGTGCCGCACGAACATCGCTATTAATCCAAGGTTTCTGGTTCGGGTAGATCCGTATTGTTTTGGACAGAACAACACCCTCTACGCATTTTCTGATGAAACACGTTACGCTATCAGCGTACACCTCGATTTCGTGATCAGAGGAACATCTCCCAGTCCGCATGATCAAAACAGTCTTGTAGCATAGATTCTGATTGGTCCGACCAACACTGGATCGTTCTGAGGGTGGGTGCTTCCTGTTTCAGTTTCTGCCTGTAAGTGGGCAGAAGCAGAATGGAAGAGTGGTCCAATTTGCCAAATGGTGGGTGGGGGAGGGATTTGTAGCCATCCCGGAAGGGAGAGTAGCAATGGTCCAAAACCTGGTCCCCTCGTGTGTTAAAACTGATGTGTTGGTGGTATTTTGGTGCAACTGATTTAAAATTGGCTTTGTTAAAGTCCCTGGTCACAATGAACACGGCCTCAGGGTGCGCGGTTTCCGGCTTGCTTATAATCCCGTACAGTTCCTTGAGTGCCCGTTCTGTGTCGGCTTGTGGCAGGATGTACACAGCAGTGATAATGAACGCTGTGAATTCCCTCGGTAGCCAGCATGGTCGACACAGAAGTATGAGAAATTCCAGATCAGGAGAGCAGAAAAGCTTGATAGAATGTATGTTCCTCTGATCACACCAGGATTTGTTGATCATAAAACATACACCACCACCTCTGCTTTTACCTGAGAGTTCTTTCGCTCTGTCTGCTCGGTGAAAGAACCACCCCGCGGGTTTGATGGCTGGGTCTGGAATGCAGTCCTTCGTTGGAAAGAGATCCGCGCTTTCAGCTCGCAGAGCTTGTTGTCCAGAGACTGAACATTTGCCAATTTGAAGTCCGATTTATGGTGTGTAATTGCAGAACCAATGTCTAAAAGTGTTTGTCTGTCATAAACAATAAGGCAGACAACATCCAAGACAAAAAAAAACATAAGAATTGTAAATAAAACAAACAAAAAACTACAATGTTGTTTCGGAGCTCGCAACGCAGCAGCCATACTCGGCGCCATCTTGAGTCCAAAAAAAAATAAAAAATATTAATAGCATAATAATGCAAGTACACCCTTTCAAAGAGCAATGAACTTTTAATTCTTAAGAATATTCAGACAATGGAATTGGAATGTCAAAAAAAATTTAAGTCGGAAAGGCCCCTATCCACCTCTAACTGCAGTTTTTGTTCCCAGCTCTGGATGGGATGGTTATGTTTTAGGCCAGGTGCACACTGTGCAAGTTCTGATGCTCGGGAGTGAACGTGTTTTTGTATTATTTTATGATTTAATCACAGGCTATATATAAAGTGACCCTACAGTGTTGCGCTCACAACGAACTGCTCTGTGGAAATAAAGCGAACTGAACACAGAGCACCTCCTGAGCTGAGATGGTCTGAGGTCATTTGCAGCATTCTCATAGACGATACTATTCATGAAAAAAAATACTATTCGCCACCTGCAATTAAACGTCTTCTGTCAGTGCGCGAACTTTGTTGCCTGTGTAATTTGATACGTTGGTAAAGAACATCTGGCTTTCAATGCGTTATTTAGGTTAATTTATCATGGGTTGCAAACTCTTCATTAGGCAACTATTCTTTATTTAAGGCTATTGTTTTGATATTGGAAGTCCCATTCATAATGTTTCATTAAAATTTCACACCGGCGTTGTCTCTTGTACAGAGTAAAACCGGTAACACAGTACACCGTGGCAACCCTACTTTATAATAACTTTGATTAACATTAACAAATATTATTACATTACAGGTAGGGGTGCACCGATCAGGAAATTTGGGGCCGATACCAATCACCAATGTTTTAACACTAAGATAGCCCGATAACAATTTTTTTTAAAAAGTGCCTTTAGCCACACTTTTGCAAGTTATAGTCTGCAGTTATGTTTATGCCCTACACAGTAAAATTACATTAATTGTGAATTGCTAACATTTATTAGTATTGAAAACAGTTATGAATAGTTCTGATGTCAATATCAAAAGGTCATTGTGACATACTGGCAACCAGTAAAAACCATGAGGGTATCACACACAGCAGAGATATGTTCAAAAATAAGAAAGTTGTCTATTACTAGCTCCAAAACTGCTCCTGTGAGGAATCATTAGTATTTATGATTTGCTTACCGCCTTTGGCATTTTGTTGCAATACAAATTACTAATTATTAAGCAAATGCGTGAAGACGCGGTGCCGTTATGGTTAAAAATGTAATTGCTGTGATTCAATGTGACCAACATTAATCTGATTTAAATTGGGATCCTCAAATTGGGAATAGTGCTGAGATGTGCGACTGATGAGATATTGAGAGCACCTGGAGAGTGCGCTTGATTGATACTTATGTCAAGGTAATATTTCAGTTTTTTTCATTTTGATAAATTTTCAAAGTTATCAAAAATCTGGTTTTTGCTTCGTCATTATGGGGTATGGGGTGTAGATTGATGTGAAAAAAATAATGTAAATTATTTTAGTGTAAGGCAAATTTTGAAAAAAAATGAAGGGGTCTGAATACTTTCTGAATGCACTGCATATAGGCCTAATGCTATTACAATAGATATTAAATCTGTAGCGCTGCTCATATCCACAAATCCATAAAAAAAATAGGACAGGGGTCGGGAACCTGTGGCTCTTTGTTAAAAATCAAGTTCGCTGCTGGGTGTCTCACCATTCATCAACACATGATTGTTTAAAACTTTCTAGAGATAATGTTCCTGCAGAAAGTGTGGGTGTGATTGCAAAGCTTGAAGTCAATGACACCGTTTTGATTTCCTTTCTCCCAAATTTGTTGTACAACCTACTCCTGGTGAACGAGGTTTAAAATGAACACACGCCAAATGCTGATTTTTCCATGCGCAACGGCGGGTAATTTTGCTGATGTACCAGCCATTGTGGAGGGTGACCTGTAAGACTTCTCGGAGCGATATACTGTATGACAAGAAATTAGACAAAAAGACACGTGTTTGACGAAACGTGATTATATTTTGAAGAACAGACGAAAGAAAAGCCGCTGATGCATGTCTGCTCTGCTGTTCACGAGTGCAATGAAAGCGCTTCTCCAAGACATGCGTATTCATAGAGTTCCCAATACCTATTGATCTTAGCGGTTAAGAGCATTTTCTACAAGCAATTTTACGAATGTTCATTATTTTTTGTGTGTGCCAGGGTGTGACTAGTCTCAATACAGTTCACAAGCTCCTCGTCCAAATGCAGGTATTTCATGCGCGAGTAATTTTGCTCAACTACCCGCAACAGGCGGGTGACATGTAAGACGCCTCAGAGCGACACATGACGAGAAACGCATTCAATCACAAAGACACATGCTTGAAGAAACTTTATTATATTTGTATTATATAAGAACAGACAAAAGGAAAAGCCGTCATTGCTCATATATGATTCGCTGTTTGTTCATAGGTGTGCAGCGGGACCCAGTCTCGTGGAACACGCACGTGTAAAGAGTTTTCACTCCTTTTTCTTTGTTTCATTCGTCTGAAAATTTTTGCAAGAATAATGTCATCTATGAGAATGCTGCAAATGATCTCCAATCATCTCAGTAGGTGCTGAGAGTTTCGCTTTATTTCCACGGAGCAGTTCACTCTTACGCATTGTGAACCCAACTCTGTTATATATAATATACACTGGCGGCCCAAATTTTGGAATAATGTACAGATTTTGCTCTTATGGAAAGAAATTGGTCCTTTTATTCACCAAAGTGGCATTCAACTGATCACAATGTATAGTCAGGACATTAATAACATGAAAAATTACTATTACAATTTGAAACATTTTTTTAGAACTTCTTAAACTACTTCAAAGAGTTCTCATCAAAAAATCCTCCACGTTCAGCAATGACAGCTTTGCAGATCCTTGGCATTCTAGCTGTCAGTTTGTCCAGATACTCAGGTGACATTTCACCCCACACTTCCTGTAGCACTTGCCATAGATGTGGCTGTCTTGTCGGGCACTTCTCACACACCTTACAGTCTAGCTGATCCCACAAAAGCTCAATGGGGTTAAGATCCATAACACTCTTTTCCAATTATCTGTTGTCCAATGTCTGTTTCTTTGCCCACTCTCACCTTTTCTTTTTGTTTTTCTGTTTCAAAAGTGGCTTTTTCTTTGCAATTCTTCCCATAAGGCCTGCACCCCTGAGTCTTCTCTTTACTGTTGTACATGAAACTGGTGTTGAGCGGGTAGAATTCAATGAAGCTGTCAGCTGAGGACATGTGAGGTGTCTATTTCTCAAACTAGAGACTCTGATGTACTTATCCTCTTGTTTAGTTGTACATCTGGTCTTCCACATCTCTTTCTGTCCTTGTTAGAGTCAGTTGTCCTTTGTCTTTGAAGACTATAGTGTACACCTTTGTATGAAATGTTCAGTTTTTTGGCAATTTCAAGCATTCTATAGCCTTCATTCCTCAAAACAATAATTGACTGACGAGTTTCTAGAGAAAGCTGTTTCTTTTTTGCCATTTTTGACCTAATATTGATCTTAAGACATGCCAGTCTATTGCATAATGTGGCAACTCAAAAACAAACACAAGGACAATGTTAAGCTTCATTTAACAAACCAAATATCTTTCAGCTGTGTTTGATATAATGGCAAGTGATTTTCTAGTACCAAATGATCAATTTAGCATGATTATTCATGGATAAGGCATTGGAGTGATGGCTGCACAAAATGGGGTCTGTCTAGATTTGATCAAAAATGACTTTTTTCAAATAGTGATGGTGCTGTTTTTTTACATCAGTAAAATCCTGACTATACTTTGTGATCAGTTGAATGCCACTTTGGTGAATTAAAGTCCTAATTTCCTTCCAAAACAGCAAAATCTGTACATTATTCCAAACTTTTGGCTGCCAGTGTATATATTTCTATTAAAAGAAACAAAGATGATAGTGATTCAATCATAAAATAATATAAAAGTCACCTTGAACCTAAAATTGAGTTCTATATTATTTTCTTTAGGCAGCATAAACTGTATTACCAAAATGCAATACAAACACATTCAATAAGAACACACATTCGGCAGCATTATTTGGGAATTTATTAGGCTTATTTATTATAATTATCTTTGCCTTCATAATTGTCTTTAGTTCTTAAATTGTAGGCTATTAGTAATTTTTCACCTGTTGTCGTTGATGGATGCTTGCGTGATGGCAAATGGGGCCGTTGGAGACGGTAAATGCTTGGATTTGGGGAGGTTGTTATATGATTTTTTTTTTTATCACTTCGTTATTTTAATTGCTTTTTCATTTAGTTTAAAGTGCTATTTGAATTTAGAAATGTATTTTGTAAAAAAATTAGTGTTTAAATAAATACATTTAATTTTTAAAGCAAAATCAATTAAAAGCAAAAATATTCACCGACCTTCGGCAGGGGGGGCTGGCGATATTATCGGATATTGCGATATTTAAGGCGATTATGGTTAAAATATTTTTACGTATTGCCCAGCACAGAAGGGAAGTGAACTTTTTCATGAACAACTGAAGTAATTTTATGGAGACCTGCACAAACACGTGTACTCAATTCCATATTACAACATGTTACCTATTAATTGTTGCATATTTCTTTTCTTTTTTTTGTGTTTTTGAGTAGTCTATGGGCATATTAAACATTATATTTTGTTGAAAAAATAGTAAATTATTCATTTGTGCTATGGCTCTTTCGAGAAAATACATCAACCAAAAATTTTACAATTGGCTCCTCAGTGAAAAAAGGTTCCCAACCCCTAGGCTAGGATGACATTTTTTTTTTTCCAGAACTCCATGTGTGGCGACACATACAGTATGCAGACTGAACTCACAGTGAAATCGGAAAAAAGCAAAACAAAAGAAGTTTTCAGCTGTACAAGCGTGTAATACACTTAATAGAATGTATATATTTTATAAACAGAACCCAGCAGTCCAAACCCCAAACCTAAACCTAATCATCAGGATTAAAAATGTTATGTTAGAAGGGGAAATGCAACCTCGGAATTGCGTTAGTTACTGATAATTAGGGCTGGGCGATTAAGCAAATTTTCTTTTCAATCACAATTATGAAAACAAGATAATCGAGATAAAATTATTATTGTGCCGCATTTGGTTTCACAATGAAACACCACGCCTTCTATCTTTAAAGCATCCTTTATTAAAGTTCAAATAATAAGGAAGCGGGTTACGAAAATAAACTCAAACTGCCATTTCTCTGTGCGGTCAGCGCCAAGTCTATGGGTTGCATGAAGTGACCAGGGATGAGATTGAATTTTCTCCTGGCTGATGCACACTCTGGCACAGGGACGCTCGCCACTCGCGTGCATTTGCTGCAGCTAGATTATAACGTGATTGCTCGCGACGTAGTGAATCATAATATATGTGTCACGTTCACTGTGTGTATCGTATCATGAAGAAAATCATCAATACGCAGCTCTATTAAGAAGAGAAAGTTTGTTTTTTGTGAGTTAAAAATTGTTTGAAGTGAACAAAGATGAGAGTGTAGTCTTAGCCCATTATACACTGGAACTAAATACATTTTTGACTGGTCTGTTTTGGCTTGTTTTCCAAAATGATATCTAAAACTCCTTTAAAACAACATACATTTACTGTAGGAGCTATACCGAAGAAGAAAAAATTGTTATTGGAGAATGCTGAATACAACATTTAATCTGGACTTGACACTAACGCTTGTTCGGGACAAGTGTACTTGCACGACCGGACAAGTAGACCGATTAAAACGTCAATAACGAAAAAATAACCAGCTATATTTGTGATAGCCTAGGCTTGTCACTTATTAGAAAGTTCATATTCTGATTCTGCTGTTGAAAATAATCCAGAGCACGTAATTTTATAATTCGCGAGCGATCTAGTAACAGCTGCGCCCCGTTTGATTGACAGGCAGCGTATGTGTGTGCTGAACATGTGCATGTGTTCCGAAAATGCTCGCTCTAATGCTGTCAAATACATTTCAAAATTCTGCCAAAATGCCCATCTTGGTGAGGTATTCATGTAAACACAGAGTGATGTCTAAAGTGAATATAAACAGCAGAGAAAAAAGCGGATTGGTATTATGATGTCGCACTTGTAAGTATAAATGAAAACTAATAGACCTGCTGCTGTCTAGTGTGTCATTACAATAAAACAAATCAATAACAAGAAAACGAGAACACACTGCTCTTGACTGAATAAATTTAGTAGCTTTAAAAAGTATTAATGTATTATAATCATACAGTGAAGACCAGTAGTTTTGTTGCATTTCATTCTGAATGTTTACTTGACTACTTGATACTGCAGTTAAAAACTTTTAAAACTGTTTAAAAAAAGCATTGAATTTTCTTAATTTGTATTTTTTGTTCTATTATTTTTAATCTATTTCTATTCATTGCTGATTTATTGTTATTACTAACTGTTTACTAGTCTTGAATAATTACTTAAGAACTTGAAACCATTCTTCCATAATTAAAATATTAGTATTATTATTTGTTATGGTTTTGAAGCTGGTATTGAGAATCTTCAAATTTCACTACCGACTACTGAAATTTTGGTATTGTGATAATAAATAGCCTTTATTGTACATGGTCGATCTTGCTGCAATAACATGATGAAAAAGTAGATCTCATTGCAAAGTGTGAGCACCCCTGCTGTAAATGCTGGTGATGGAGGCTTTCCTTTATTTGACTACCATACATAACATAAAATAATTATCATATGACAACAGCCTCCTCCCCTATCCAGTGCAGTTTACATTTCAAGTTCAAGGAAATCCACTGTTAAAAAGACAAGTTTTTTTTTTTAAGTTCAATAAATGCATGATGTTTCCAAAGTCAATGAGTAATCGTGTTAAATAATCGTGATCTCAATATTGACCAAAATAATCGTAATTATGATTTTTGCCATAATCGAGCAGCCCTACTGATAATGCAAATGCGATTACTTACTGGTTTCAATGTGGAATACGAGCCCAGGTCTCCCAAGCTGCTGATGCAACATGCTTCCAGTTACCCCACAGGGGAAAGAAAACACGCAAAACATGTCTGATAGGAGGTGCTGCTTGTTAGCGAATCGGTATAACGTTGCCGATCCTAGAGTACTGGAACGTTTGGATACAACATGCTAACTTCCCATGAGATCAGTGAACATTCTTCGCATAAAACCACAAAAAAAATAAAAAAATAAAAAAATCAGGGATTCATATTTTTGGGACAAGTGAGGTTTGACCTTGTATATGTATACATGAGTGACACAAAGACCTGTGCTGTTTTTTACCAATACACAGGAATAAAAACAGCTAAATAACTCAAATTGTCATAGGCATAAACATAGTATAACAGAAGCAATAGAGAGCAAGGGAAAAGGAACAACTGATGGCATATGTAAAAAATAAAGACACTCTTGTCTAGAGCTCCAGAAGTGGGACTGTAATTCAGTTCCAGCGGCCCTCAAAGTGACATGAAGGATGGGCAATTCAAGTGAGAATCTAGGCCAGCACTGCTGAGAATTACATGCATGGATTCTCTCAGCATCCAGCACTGAACAAAATGCGCTTCCTGCCTTTCCAAGATAAAATAAGATTAAAATCAGGTCAGTTTTGATGTAAATGTTTTCTTAATGGGCATTTTGCACTGTAAAACTAAAGACAGGGCTTCAAACTGTGAAATAAAAAAACTCTGGGAAAACACATTTGCAATACTAAGAAGCTATTGAGCTTCATACTCAAACATATATAAACAGACACGATACATAGGAAGACCTCCCTTTAATTCCTGTTGTTCTTAAAGCTGCAGTGTGTTATTTCTGCACCACCAAACAGAACTGCACACCCCTGTACCGACCCATCCATCATAACCTCTGTCTTCTATTGTTGAGACAAACAGTCTTGCCCCACATTCACACCACTGGTTGAGTCAGAAGTTGCTATGTCAGGTCACTCAAACGGAGCAATTTTCTGATAGCGCCACAGAGCCAGTGTTTACACTCTTCAGGAAGTCAACCTACTAAATAATCACTAATAGTTAACTCTGCACATTAAACAGAGACAAGAAATAAAATTAACATCCAAAAACATCCACTTAAGCAAATCTGTAATTACTATCCCTTTTCCCTAACCTTTGAAAATGTTTGGATTTGAATTCAAATATTACGCAAGGAAAGAAAAAAAATGTCCATAGAAACAATCCTTCAGGATATTAATTAAGAGGTCAAAAAAGTGCAAAAGAGCAAAAACAAAATATTTTCGATTTACGCCGACGTCAGTGTCCAGGTATCAACAACGACTTGATTCCATCTATAGGTCCGAGTAAAGCATTTAACGTAACTCTAGTTGATACATACTAATTTAAACAAATCTTAACAAATATCAGACATACACTGTACTTTTATACGTGGTCTACTAGCATATACATGTATCAAGAGAAATACATGCGTATATATCCATAGCGCATGCAAACATGTCAGGAGATATATAGTTGAAGTCAGAAGTTTACATACACTTAGGTTAAAGTTATTAAAACTCATTTTTTAACCACTCCACAGATTTAATATAAACAAACTATAGTTTTGGCAAGTCATTTAGGGCATCTACTTTGTGCATGACATGAGTAATTTTTCCAATAATTGTTTACAGACAGATTGTTTCACTTTTAATTGATTAGATCACAATTCCAGTAGGTCAGAAGTTTACATACACTAAAGTTAACAGTGCCTTTAAGCAGCTTGGAAAATTCCAGAAAATGTCAAGCCTTTAGACAATTAGCTTCTGATAGGTGGTGTACTGAATTGGAGGTGTACCTGTGGATGTACCTTCAAACTCCACAAAGTGTCTCTTTGCTTGACATCATGGGAAAATCTAACGAAATTAGCCAAGACCTCAGAAAAAAAAAAAAAAGAGACACCACAAGTCTTTATTAAAGTATAAATACCATGGGACCACGCAGCCATCATACCACTCAGGAAGGAGATGCATTCTGTCTCTTAGAGATGAACGCAGTTTGGTGCAAAAAGTGCAAATCAATCCCAGAACAACAGCAAAGTACCTTGACAAGTCAAGGTAGACAAGTCAACTGTTTGGCCATAATGACCATCGTTATGTTTGGAGGATAAAGGGTGAGGCTTGCAAGCCGAAGAACACCATCCCAACCGTGAAGCATGGGTGTGGCAGCATCATGTAGTGGGGGTGCTTTGCTGCAGGAGGGACTGGTGCACTTCACAAAATAGATGACATGATGAAGGAAAATTATGTGGATATACTGAAGCAACATCTCAAGACATCAGTCAGGAAGTTAAAGCTTGGTCACAAATGGGTCTTCCAAATGGACAATGACCCCTAGCATACTTCCAAAGTTGTGGCAAAATGGCTTAAGGAAAACAAAGTCAAGGTATTGGAGTGGCCATCACAAAGCACTGACCTCAATCCCATAGAAAATTTGTGGGCAGAACTGAAAGCGTGTGCGAGCAAGGAGGTCTATAAACCTGACTCAGTTACACCAGTTCTGTCTGGAGGAATGGGCCAAAATTCCAGCAACTTATTGGGAGAAGCTTGTGGAAGGCTACCCAAAACGTCTGACCCAAGTTAAACAATTTAAAGGCAATGCTACAAACACTATCAATGTGTATGTAAACTTCTGACCCACTGGGAATGTGATGAAAGAAATAAAAGCTGAAATAATTCTCTCTACTATTATTCTGACATTTCACATTTTTAAAATAAAGTAGCGATCCTAACTGACCTAAGACAGGGAATGTTTTCTACTATTAAATGTCAGGAATTGTAAAAAAACTGAGTTTAAAAATATTTGGCTAAGGTGTATGTAAGCTTCTGACTTCAACTGAATAATTAAAATATTATGAACATCTATGCCGTATGCAAAGTGTTACGTTGTGTTTGGGCTCGTTTTAATCTGGATCATCTGCTGTAACAAAATGTCATTTTCCATATTGTTTATGTTTCAGAAAAAATAATGTGAAATAGTGTACATTTGTTTACTGGTTCTATTTTTATATTTAAATAAAACACAAATATGGAAAATTGAAGCTTAATTTCTTCATAAAGTTTAAACAATTTAAAGCATTTCTTTTTTATTTACATTAGGGCAGCAACAACTAATCGATAAAATTGATGATTATCGATAATGGAAATCATCGACAACGAATTTCATTATCGATTAGTTGGATATTTGCAGTAAGCACGGAGAAGCCCCGTCAGTGACGTCACTTCACAGCCCAATGAAAAATGTTTTGTATTATGAAACTCGTTTCAAAAACAACGGAGACAATTTGTAGCGGAAGAAACACGACCCAAGCTGTCCAGCACAGGAGAACACTTTATAAACACTTCAAAGAAGATGATAATGATCACACAGTTTAATGTGGAGTGGTTACGGCATCAGGTGCGTTTACAGAGTGATTGTGCTGTTTGATGCATGACAGTTCTCTCCAGCGCATCACTTACATTTTTCTGGTATGTTCTATGTTTTATAATGTAAACATGGTATGAATTAAAAATCAGCTGCTTATTTCGCAAAACTGTTTGTTCTTACTACAAGCGAGTCTCCGTTAAACTCTAACGAGCAAGAAAGCACGCGTATACGCATCAATGAAACTGATCACAATGGAGAAAGGGAGTGCAATCATCAAACTGTCCAACATCATATCACGATTTCAGTTTCAATGTAATCACTTGTGCAGCTTTCATGGATATCAGACTGAAGTCTCAGCAGTCAAGGTGTGCTGGTTTTCTCCTGCTCATGTAAGCACATGTAATACAGTGAGCACCGGGATGAGTCTTTCAGCGCGAGAGTGAATTTGCACAGGGTTTACAGATGATTGTACTATATTAAACTGTATATAATGCTGAATATAATGTATAATAATGCTAAGGGTCCTGATATTTGAAAGTCCTCCTGATAATGCCACATACATTACGTTTGATTTCTCTAGTAAATTTATACAAATGGCAAACATTATTTTACTGGATAAACATACACAATTTTTTTTAAAAGAATAGTTTAGAAGCATGTAATCAGTGAAAATACTGTTTTAAAAACTATAATATTAAAATACTTAAATGTATATAATCAGTGACAGCGTACAAGCGTACTGTATCTAACATAATTATGCATTTTTCAGCTGGGCAGTATTATTAACATTTCTATTCCCGTGTCACTATTTCCCTCTGCTGGGATGATCTTTTGTTCCACTTCATCCCGATGGATCATTTTACTCTTTAATGATGAGCATTTTTCATAAAGTTTTACAAGGAATTGTTTTGCATATGTCCTGAAAGTAATAATAATAATAAATTTAAACTTAACTTCTGATGATCCAGGCTTTGTTCAAAATTTTGTGAGAGTACAGAATCGTTAATTCATTAATGTAAAGCAAACCAAATCCTTACGCCCTTTATCATCAGTTTTTTGAAAAATCATATTTTTTATTTTTTTTCCTTTTTCTCCCAATTTGGAATGCCCAATTCCCAATGTGCTTTTAAGTCCTCGTGGTCGCGTAGTGATTCACCTCAATCCCGGTGGCGGAGGACGAATCCCAGTTGCTTCTGCGTCAGAGACCGTCAACCCGCGCATCTTATCACGTGGCTTGAGCGCGTTGCCATGGAGACATAGCGCGTGTGGAGGCTTCATGCCATCCACTGCGGCATCCATGCTCAACTCACCATACGCCCCACCAAGAATGAACCACATTATAGCGACCACAAGGAGGTTACCCCATGTGACTCTACCCTCCCTAGTAACCGGGCCAATTTGGTTGCTTAGGAGACCTGGCTGGAGTCACTCAGCACGCCCTGGGATTTGAACTAGCGAACTCCAGGGGTGGTAGCCAGCATCTTTTATCACTGAGCTACCCAGGCCCCCTTGAAAAATCATATTTTAATAAAATACAGGAAATAAAATGACATTAACCGATTAATCATAGAAATAATTGAAGATTAAATCGATTATCAAAATAATCGTTAGTTGCAGCACTGTGTGCTAGTGAGGCAGAATCATGTGTAAAGATTTCTGGTTAGGTACAACTGATATTTTTTTAGCATCAACCTCTATGCAACAATAATAGCGACTCCTTTGCCTTGGACAGATGCCATTGATGTCTGTTCTGAATTACTTGTTTTTGAGCCCTACACCTGTCTGCAAATCTACCTCAGAAGCTTTTGGATTAAACGCCCTCGAAGGGGTTAGGGCATAGGGATGGGCACTTCGGAATGGAATGCACTCACTGTATCATGAGCCCCTGCACACTTGGAGTTTGTGGGAACAGTGCAGGGTTTTGCCTTTTGCAGTTTAATAATCACACTGGGCCATTTTGCGATTTTGATTTTACTTTAATCAGATTCAAAAAAGCCAAAAAAACAACAAAATACGATGTGTAGATATTGAAATATTCCTCAAAGAGCATCACTGTGGTAGTTCTGAAGAAAAGGCGAAAAGTTCTGACAAAGACTATCTACTACCACTGTCAATCTCTTTGAAAAGCCATTCAGATATAACACAACACTGAAACGGGAAGAAAATAAAAAGTTCTAAAGAAAAAAAAAAGGGTCCTGACCCTCTCTCTCCATACTCCCTACCAATAGAGGTCTGGACTCAGGATGAGGTCAATTGAGACCAAGCCCAACCTCAAAAGAACAGTCAAATAAAAGCAACACAACTGTAGAACAATGTCCCCACGGGAGAGCTGGGCCAGTCCACGACCGCTGCCCGGATAAACACTCGGAGGAGTGGCCGTGTAAACATTTCCAGAGGCAGGTAGGACTTTAGCTAACAAGGGGGCTGGAGAAGGCCAAGTACACAACACAGTAGGCAAAGAGTTCTTGGGATATTTGGAGTTGTACATGACAGAAGTAATGACTTGAGTTGTTTTGACCAATTATTTAAAATAAAGTGGCTCAAAGAAATAACTTGTTTGGGAATCGGAGAACACTGTTCGCATTGTTGTTGCTTGTAGCCACTGTACACAGTGAAAATTTAAGTTGTGTTGTCTATTAGTTGTCTTTGTATTATTTTGTGGTGCCCCGTCATTTGATTTAGACTGCAAACTAACAGCTTAGATATGAAAATAAATATGTCTTGTGGCACTGTAACGTAGGTTCACTAGCAGCACAGGAAACACTGTAAGAGAATTTTAGTTGTGTTCCATACGCATCAGTGGATGAAAGCAGATATTCAAGTACAATTAACACCACAAAATGTGATGAAAACCATTTAGTTCCACTATTTTTGATTTTCTGAATAAGAACCGGTTCTCGATTCCCAACCCTACGCAGGACACTTGGTCATTTCTTCTGATGGCCTCTTCAGTTTTGAAGACCAGAGCTGGGCTCATCATCATTATGACAAGAGCACTGCCATTTTACAATGTGTCTCTTTGTGCTGCTTCCCAAACTCATGGCATCCATGTCCCATACACAGTGCCAATCAATGCACAGTCACTCACAATTTACAAGCAGAATCAAGTTACCCAATAATGGTCCCCAAAGGCCAGTAAGACGCTGGGAGATCGATGGCTCTTTCCCATGCTGTAACAACATACAGTGTGTCAACAGCTGAAAGAGGTGGGGAGATTGTTGTTACAGAATACAATCAACACTCCGAAAAATCCTCAAACTCAAATCTAGGGGTGGGCGATATGACCAAAATCTTATATCACGATATGAATAATTTATATCACGATAATGGTATATAATCGCAATATAGTCATTTTTTTCTGAAAAAAAAAAATTATAAAAAAAAAATAATGAGTTAACATAATAAATAACCATATTGTAATGCCTATTTTTGGAAAATCCAGTCAGTGAAATAAACACTTTTTAAGTGAAAACTACTTCCTCTTATATAATTTTCTCCTTATTTAGAACTTGACAAACAGTCAAAGTTGAAAATAAAATAAACACTCTGATATAAATCAGCCTTACCATATAACTCAACTTGACATTATGCCACATTTCGGTCTGGTATGTTGTTGACCAACAGTATTATAAACTTTCCTCAAGAAACTCAAGATATTTTCAAAGCAAAGCAAAAAAGAAAATATTACATAATTTTAGTAAAAAATCTACAATGAAAATAACACGTCTTGAAGAAAATGCATTTCAAAAATATTTATAAACACTTCTTCCAAAAAAAAAAAAAAAAAAAAAAAAAAAGGACAGAATTAATGCAGAGCGCATATTTTGGCTTTCATTATATTCTTTTGTGTGCTTCATTTTGAGGTGGTAAAACAGATTGTTTGTATTACCACAAGTGATTATCGTCGAGCGACAGTTTGCAGATAAAATATTTCTAATCTTTGTCAGCTTTTGTGAACCTACACCACAGTCACACCTGTTTTAACAAGCTCCACTTATTTTCTTGACTTTTCTATTGATCATATCAGCAATAATTCATCAAATGATGGGAGTAGTAGTCAAGCGCACTACATGTGTGGTGTAGTCGAGCGCACCTCTGCATGTTAAAGAGATGATTCAGGTGTCTGAATCACAGTGTCCCAGTAGAGCGTGTCAGGTCACGGTGGACTGCTGCGTCATCCGCTACAGAGTGCTCACAACCAGCCCGCAAAATCAGAATGGTAAAGAATCAGCAAGAGTTTGCGGGCGTGTTCTGTATAATTCCTTTAGTGATTCCGCTGCTAGCCTACACCAGCACACACAGATTTTACCAGCTGCAAATCATTCCCTGCTCAAGCTTGGTTTCAGTCTCATGTGAAGCACGGCCACTGATAGATACACGCACTGCACACATGGATATTTACATATCATGATATACACAATATAGCAAAATCTCTATCGGTAGACAATTTATATCTTCGCCACGATATCTATCGTCATATCGCCCAGCCCTACTCCGATCCAAATTCCATAGAATTACATTTTTAATGTATGAATGCACAATTAATTAAATGAAAGTGGTAATGTGTAGTGGTCGACCGATATGGGTTTTTTAATGGCCGTTGCGGATATCCAGAGATAAGGGTGGCCGATAGGCCAATACAATGGCGATATATCACACAGTTTAATATAGTAAATAACAAACATAAAAAGACTTATATTGTATTTTAAATGGTAGATAGCAGTTTCTTGTGATTTCTGTTTAGTCATCAAATTTTAGTAATTTATTTGCACATGAAGAAAGTGTTAATATATTAGGAAGAAATAACAGTACACATAGTAGTCAAGCAACCATGGATGGCATGTCCACGTTAGTAATTGCATTTTCTCCAAAAATACCGAATCAAACCAATTGTACATACAGTGCATAGTGAACAAGACATTTACTTATAGCAAGCAGCAATATTCTGATAGTTTAAACGGCCTGGATTGCCTGCTTGGATTGTCACAGTCTGGCAGTCATGATTTGTGAAGAGGAACTTTTGATCCTGAAGTTTTGATTCTGGTTGATAGATTCCGCGCTTCAGAGTAAGATATTGGATGAGCACACGAAGGGAAGAAAACGCTGGATTTTCGTGAGGTTCGTGAATTACATCTGTTTAAATGAGATATCTGCATATGTGTAAACGGTATATAATAGAAGTTTTATTGATAATTGCCTGTTATCATTAGAAAAGTTACAAGTGACAGGGAACTGCTGAGGAGATGCTGATAGAATATGTGCTTTAGAGGTAAATAAATGAACTCTCCACAGGATGCTAGATCTGCTCAAGTTTTGTGAGGTTTATTTCATCTGTTTAAACGAGATATGCACATATTTACAGACGGTATGTGATATTAGTTTTATTGATATTTGCCTTTTTATCATTAGACAAGACAGTTAAAATTTACAGGGAACTGTTGAGGAGAGAGGGAGAATGAAACAGGCGAGCACTTTAACATTATGAGCTCAAATGCGTCTGCTGCGGCTCTGATATGCCGACCATTTAAATGAGACTGGTACAGTGAGTTGCACACTGCTCTATTACTGTAGTAACGTGATGGCAGGTAACAACAAAATGAACCGTGACTGGAAGCAAGCAGGCAAATTTTGCCGCCCTCAAGAAACAAATCGGCCATACAGGAAAATATGCCAATGCCGATAGTTTAAAAAGTCAGAATATGGGCAGATATATTGGCCTCGGCAATATATCGGTCGACCACTAGTAGTGTGTTAGCGTTATTAAACCATAAAAGGCTAAGATTTAATTAAATAAATATATAGTCTGCATGTGCTGCAAGCTTCAAAGTAATTGTGTGAAGCTGGGCGCTCATACAATGAAAACATGAATCGTGTACATCACCCACACTCTTTGTGTGTATTAGATGACAGAGCAGAGGGCTAATTCACTTTGAAGCATGCAGCACATACAGACTATATATTTATATAATTAAATCACAGCCTTTTGGAGTTTAAGAAGGTGTAAACCTGTCATCAGTAACATCCAAACTGAAAGGGCCTCACTCAGTTTTCAAGAAGATATTTCCCTATGCAAATTTCACATGGGGTTCAAGTTTGTTGAACTCTGACACACAAATTTGCAGCATCAACCAAAAGGAAGTTGCTTGGTTTGGCAATGACTGTGTGGGCTGTGCTTTGTACACTGAATGTTCACAATTGAAGTGGAAATCAATTTAGCAGAACTTCACTCTCCCAAAATATAGAGCATAAAACTGAGGCTGCTTTGCAAGTAGTTTTTGCGTAAATTTACAGTGCAAGGGTGAATGGGAGTACACCTTTACAGAGCATCTCGAATATAAACAACGTTTTCAGACAACAATCTCACCACGTCTGCAAGGTTTGTTTTAATCTTTTGCATGTATGCTTATGTCATGGGTGAGTTTGACGGTATCTAACCCAGACATGTCACAAGACATGTTGTTTTAACCAGTAATCAGGGCCTGATTAGTCACGCTCCCATGTGTTTACTTTTCACATGTAATCTCTAGCTTGCCTCGTCCTGCTGCTAACTAAACAAACCCTGAGAGGAGGGGGGACCCCTGTGCCTGCGGACAGGCCCTAATGAGTAGGGAAATATCCGGGCCTTTGTGTCCGGCGTCCAGGCGTGATCATTCAGCTAACCCCAGGCTTTAAACACGCAGTTCCTGGTGACTGTGGAGAGGCCTCCGCTCATTAGACAAAACATGCTAAAACACTCCAGCGAGAGAATGCAAGCCACACCACAAAGACATTGACATTACTTTGCTCGCAATGACAGGAAAAGATGGTCATCAATTAAAACGTCTTTGCAATGAAGAGACTATATCAATCATTCCACAACCCTTTGGCACTGAAATTGACCAAGTTTAAATAATAATAATCTTTAAGTAACATTCCAAAACCATCGACACACATGACAAAGATCAAGAAACTCTCTGGTCACTCAACATCACTGCAAGAAACTGAGCACACCATAAAAATATACACGTGTTTCATGCAGTTATTAAAGTAGACAGCATAATCGGGACATCGTTGTAGTATTCGTATGTCATATGTCAACAATGTTTTAGTGTACAAAACTTACATACATGCTTCGCAACAAACATACAAAATTTCCTATACTGAAGCATGAAGTTGGGGTGGTAAAAAAAAAATAAAAATAGCCAACAGGCTTTAGTTTACATCGCAGCCCGGCAATGCCACACACATACCACTTTCCACCAAAATGGTGCTGCTTCTTGTGCAAGAGCAGACCTTGAGCCTTAAACGATCTCACAACTGGCCAGCTCACTTTTCCACTGACTTGAGAACGGAATGACGATGTAATAGTCTACAACCTTCCCAACCTTTTCTCCTTGAGGTTTTTGTAAGTATCAGAAAGAGCAAGAAGCGCCCACAATGCTTTATGTGGGCAAGCATTGTGGGCAAGTTCAAAGTAATAAATCTCTTTTAATAACAAAATAATATGACGTCTCCTAACACAGAAGCACCCAAATAACTTAACAAATAACTTTCCAAATAACTCTATATAACCTTGCAGATACACCTCAGCATATTATACATCTCTTTTTGTAAAGTATAACAAGAATTAGGCCTGTCGTGATTATTAAATAAGCATCTGATCGGGGTTATTTGATCTAACCACGGTTATCTGAGACAACTGCGATTATTGGGCACTCAAATTCATATCACATTTTAATGCCCAAATAAAGATATTTTAAGCGAATAAACTATATAAATGAATGGCATAACAGCGCGTTTGTGTGTCATTCAGTTGAACTCCGAGTCAGAGCGTCACTGAGCTGCACCGTGGAGGTCAACCAGCTTCTGTCCTGAAGAGAGCATGAAGCACTCTGATGCACACGCTGTCAGCAGAGGCTCGTGCCAAACTCCCACGAAAATATAAACAAACAAGTATAAAATTTGATAGTGAACGCAAAGCGCTCCGGTTTCACTTTAAACAATCGTGTAATGGCAAATGTTCCTGGTTTATACATGCTGTGTTAATGACATGCAGTGACAAAGAGGAGACGCATGCTTACTCTATTTCTGTGGAGTGATAAAATGATAAAACGAAATCTCAAAGGTTTTGACAAATAAGAGCTTGAGGGTTTAATCAGAGCATTAAAATAATGTGTGAAAGTCAAGAAATTAGGAAAGAATTGTTTTACTACTGCACAATATAATACAAAATGTAATATAAATATAATAAAATATATATATAAAAATCAGGGCTCCAGACTAAAAAAATGACTTGGAATCATTGGCTCCTTAACTGAAACATTAAGGAGCCAAATCATATAATTGCTCGATTTAGATTGTTGTTCAGAAACAAGATAGAAAGCAGAAGAAAAGAGAGCTGATAGCCCATTAATCTGAGGTTTAATAAACAGTATATATAGTTGAGAAGACTATATATATATATATATATATATATATATATATATATATATATATATATATATATATATATATATATATATATATATATATATATATATATACACACACACAAGTTTGCATTCCCCTGTTGTCTCAATGTTCACACCCCTTTTACAATTTATACAAATATAAGAAATAAAAAAAAAATTAAAAATTGAGTACTGCCCTTAAGAATCTACATAAGTAGATATTTACTTAAAGCATAGTATGCATATAGTAGTGTGTTGCCTTCTTGTGTAATAGTTGTGTATGAGTCCCTCAATTGTCCCAAGTGTCAAAAGCTGGATCTCACACACACACACACACACAATGTTATAACCTAGTTGGTGAGACACAATGCTGGAAAGTAAAATAAACAACATCCATCTTTTACTCTCCGTGACAACGAGCTTATAGCTAACTAGCTAATCACGTAGCTACTTTCATTGTTGTCAGCTGAGTGGAAGCAAATTTATTCACCAAACTGTTTTGTTCAGGATTCACAGTTTGGTACCCCCTTCAACCGAACAATTCCAGTCGTTGCATTTATAAAATGGAATATTTAAAAGTCTGGTTATCCACCGTTGAAAGTTTCCCCTGAACTTGTATAGCAGAATATGGTGTAACACCGCTGCCGCTGTTTATCTCTTGATTCTGCAGTATTAATATAGTCAGCATTTGACTGATACTAAACAGTACTGATGTTTATTTAACTATTTATTTTTATTTAATCTTTATTTTAATGGTCAGCATTTAACTGATACTAAACATACAGTACTGATGTTTATTAAGCTATTTATTGTATTTTTATTTATTCTTTATTTTCTCAGTTTTCATTTCTAGAATTTGTTGACAATGTATAATAATGTCAAATATTCTTTAATAAAAATATTTAAGAAAGTAGCCTTCTGAGTACCTTTGCATAGTCATATCGGTGCAAAATCTGTGAAAAATCCACATAGAAAAGGTCTGTTTTCATTCCAGCTCAAATTATATATATCGGCCACCATATCGGTAATCGGTGAATTTTCCCTCTCTAAAATCGGTATCGGTCTCAAAAATCCCATATCGGTCGGGCTCTAATATATACTGTATATATAAACAATGCTGTGCAAACGTTTTAGGCACATGTGAAAAATAGGGATGTGCGAGACTAGTTGACTAAACGGTTCTGATGCTGCTAGTCGACACTGGAATTACTAGTCGGTTAATATTTCCCCCCGTTAAACTGATCATAGTTTTTATACATTTACGTTTGGCTTTATATTTTTACAGAGGCTGCACTTAAATTACTCATATTAAATGTTACATATTTTAAATAGAATTAATAATACAAATATTATTTTAAAAAGAGGATATCTGGAGCGGAGAGAGTTTAATTTCACCTCAGGCTGCACGTGCGTCTTCCCTCTCTCACTCGCAGGAAAATGTCCTCTCGCTAGACAAGCAAACTCAGCAAAGTAGTTATGAATCACTTAGGTGGTGCGGGAATCGGCTTTCCAAATGTTTGAAAGTCCCTATGGATGTTTTCACATTTGAGTCGTCTTTAAATCTGTGCATGCTTGTACTTTATTTTTCCGCTGAGCAGGCTTTTTCAAGCGCAGGATAGCCGCCTGGTGAGTCAAGTCCCGTCTTTCACCGGGCCATGTCGATGGGTTAATTTTGCTCATCCAAAAAATTATGCTTTTGAGTAGCCTAGAAAATAACTGTTTTAGGCTAGGTCTGCCATTTTTTTAATCTGCTGATTAAGGCTATTTTCAACGAGGTGCCGACTGCTTAACGTGTTAAACTATCTTTTATTCTGTGTGCACGTCGTGTTTAGAATACATTGGGTTTATTGTAGGCTACATCACAGGCCTATTTTTTCTATCCTACAGCTACTTTTTTTAATTTATTTTTACATCATAACTGTTATTGGTTGACGTTCTTTACTGAACAGCTGTCATATTAGATCAATGGCTAATGCACGACTGCACATCGTGAAATACGCGTGACTTTTCAGCACATTTTTCTCTCTCTCATAGACTTGGCTTAGTCTACCTGTTAATTATTTTCAACAATGTCCTGACTGTTTTAATAAGTAACTTTTACTTAGTGATTTCCATTTAGAACAGGCTTTTAGGGTTGTTCCATTGATCCTGCACTATTCATTTAATAGTTTTCAATAAATATGTCTGTTAAATACTCGCTAACATTGATTCAGTGAATGCGTGTCATGTTCTATATTTAAAGTACAATGATCATAATTCAAGGCGAGCGCGTCGCAGATAAATGCCCCTTTTCAGTGGAATTTAGCATCGGATTTGGAACAGATTAAGTATTTTAAATGGGTCGCATAAATACACTTTTTTTCCTGTTTTCTGAAGGTTGGTTTCTCTTTAGACTAGTCGGTTACAAAACTTCTGTTTAAACGACAGTCAAATTACTCGTGTCATGCACAAAGTAGATGTCCTAAACGACTTGCCAATACTACAGTTTTCTAATATTAAATGAGTTTTAATGGGGCCTGGGTAGCTCAGCAAGTACTGATGCTGACTACCACCCCTGGAGTCGCGAGTTCAAATCAAGGGTGTGCTGAGTGACTCCAGCCAGGTCTCCCAAACAACCAAATTGGCCCGGTTGCTAGGGAGGGTAGAGTCACATGGGGTAACCTCCACGTGGTCGCAATTAGTGGTTCTCTCTCTCAAGAGAGAGGCGCACGGCAAGTTGTTTCCGCGGTTTCATGCACAACGAGCCACGTGATAAGATGCTGAGACTTGTCCTCCTCCACCCGGATTGAGGTGAGTAACCGCGCCACCACGAGGACCTACTAAGTAGTGGGAATTGGGCATTCCAAATTGGGAGAAAAGGGTTTTAATGACTTCAACCTAAGTGTATGTAAACTTCTGACTTCAACTGTATATAAAGTGATACGGGACTTTTAATTATAAAGAAGTATGAAATACACATGGGACTCTTATTTTGAAACATCTGCACTCCCAGTTGTGAACACTGACGGATGATTCACTGAGAAAGTGACTCTGATTCAAACTGCTAACCTGAGCTCCTGAGTGCACACCCTCAGTTCTTTTCGGGTGATTCATGAAAAAGACCCAGCTCAAAAGAGTCATTTGGTCATGACTCTCTCGTGCTAGGTTTGTTGTTACGTGCGGTGCTGCGAGCTCATCACAACAGAATGCGTGAAAAGCAGCTTGAGACACACTGGTGGTGCGTGCTCTAAAGATGTGCTCAATAACTCACAAGATGATTTCTGACAAAACCGCATATGAACGCACACAACCCGACTGTCACCAGTGGCGACTAGATTTTAAATTAGTCAAAATCAATCATTTTTGGTCGACCATTTTAGTCGCAGTCTGGAGTCCTGAAAATTATATTTTATTTTTATTTAAAAAATTATAAAATATATGTTCAAAAAACAAATGTAAAATTTACCAAAACTAAAGTTGACCAAAAAGAGAGACATATTTAAAGTATTTCAGAATATTTTGATATTTAAAACATTATTTTTCAAGTCATTCATAAGTTTTTAAAGCCTAAAAAGGAAATCATAATTTATTCCTATTTTATTATTTGATGTATATATTTGAAGTTAAATATGTAAAGAATTACTTAAGGTATAAGAAGCACACCTTTAAAAAAAAAAAAAAAAGACAATTTATATGACAAATAATCGTGCAAGCCCTCAATGAGACAATTAATCATCACAGCCCTAAAACAGACAATTAATTGTCATAATCACAATTGTTTGACAATCTTCAGCCAAATTTCATAATCGTGACAGTATGGTGAGGGTTTACTGATCCCCAATCAGTCATTATACTGATGATCTCTCAGTATTTGCTTCATAATTAAAGCAATGCACTCTGCTATTTCAGTAGCAATATTCCTATCTTCGACCTGACCAATCATTTCCACAATGGTAACCTCCTCTAAATCCCAGAACATTATACACTAACAAGTCTCCTACTTGTTTCATTTTGCATAGAAATACATTAAAATAACACAATTTCAGAGGTCATGACACGAGGAATAACATTTTCCTTGATCTTTTGACATAAAAGGTCACTGTACTACAAAAATATACTGTAATTTTCAGAACTGAAAACTTCCTCCTTAATAGAAAAAGAGCATTTATTTAAACCAAACTCCAGAAATGGCTAGTTTGGAATTTGTGGAACTTGTGATGTCACAAGGACGAAATACATCTGCATATGACTGCCTCTTCAGAAAGACATCAACGCCTATTTTTCATCACTGAACCCTTGGCCCCGCCCACTGGTGCTCAGTCACACAGGTGAAGAGGAGAGAGGGCCTGTCATGCAGATTCATCTACAGCAAAGGGGACTCACACAGGACCCCTTCATGTGCCTATCTGGGTTTAAATGTTTTTCTACATAAACATGCACTAGATGAACGGCTTTGACCATTATCATGCATCTCACATCTCTTTTAAAAGACGCAATATCAAGTTATAACTCTAAAAAGGAGACCCCATTATATTTCAACTTGCTGTTGTGCTGTTTTGAAGGTATCCTTGACCGTTTTCGCCCATCTGTGCTATATTTAATTGTTGGTCTTTTGTAATCATGCACTAGATGTGTGCAATCTTTTAAGAGCGGTACAAGCGCAACTTTTAAAAATACTTCTCATTCTGCTGCTGCCACCGACTGGGAGAAACACATGCCGTTCTGTGTTTAAACAAAAACAGATGATGTGCGATTTCGCTCATGTGATGACCAGCGTCTCTGCTTTGACCTGTTGAAGCACCCAACATCACCATGGATTGTATTATGTTTGTGTATTCAGAACATTTAATTGTGGATTGTATGTGTTTTTGGGCTTATACCAGCGACGACTGCTTGTGAACCAGTCACAATATGATTCAAGTTTTGCAAAGGAAATGTTATTGAAAGATGCGGCAGTTAAACACTACCAAACCCGTGAGTAATGTCAACAGTTTTATTCGTGAATGTTTCAAATGTTATGACTGTTTGATAGTTGCTGTGCTTGAGTGAACATTTTGATACATTAAGATGAAATGTGTTGGGTGTACATTATGTGTTAACCCTGAAATGTATTTTTATAAATTATAATGTGAAGATATTAATTTTCTTCTGACTGAGTTTTAAATATGGCTGTATTTGAAGTGCTGCACAATGGTAGTCAATCAGAACAGTGGGCGTTGACATTGAAGTCTTAAAGGTCCCCTTACCCTGATTGACTATGGTAAGCCTATAAAAGATTATTTGCATTTTGAGCTGTCGGGTTCGATTTGCCACAAAATCGCTGGCTTATGATGTTCATCCTTGCGTCATTATGTCATGTCCGCATACACAGGAAAGAAGTGCTGGCTTTCTCATGTTCCGGCTGGAGAAACTAACTACGCTGTTCAGCCATTTCAGTAACACTCACACAGTTCAAGACAGAATCGTTTCAGTCTAGATGGATGTTTATCCGTTTGGTTAAGTTGTTTACCTGCTATAATGCTTGGATATGTTTTCTGGTAGGGTTGTTGAAGCTACTATTGCTTGTCATGCTTTTATGAATCAAATATTACTCGTGTGTTAACCGATCATGATTTATCTACGTTGTCCGGTGACGTTTAATATGTATGACTTCTGAAATTTACTTCTTGTAATTGTTATATTGCGTATTTAAACATTATTTTTACGTTTAATAAAGTATATTTTATCCCCATCGTTATTGAATCCTCGTTTTATGTTTTTAGTTTACGGTGTTATTGTGTGCATTGCATAGACATGCTATTGTAGTAACTGAGGCTGGAAAATATAGTATAAAAATGTCAAAGAAATAAAGGGCTTTGAGTGTATTGTCAGAAAAGTGAGTGTAAAATGTATTCAAATATGTAAATAAGAGTGTTGTTTATCTTCATCAAAGCAAGTAATATTTCTGTTTCAAATGTTTAATCTTATAACATAATATCAACATGAAAATAACACGTTATGACTCTGGCTCTGAATATCTCCAGTCATGATCACACACAGGCAATGTCCAGGTAAGCTCAAATTGGGAGATTCATCCGCTAGAAGAGCAGTGCCAAAACACGACTGACATCATGTATTCTTCCGCAAATTGCTTGCAATTTTACGTTTCAACCACAGATGTCACTTGAGAGAACAAAATTACAGAGTGCAGCTTTAAGTTAATTGAGCAATCAGTAAAAATCACGTTGAGTGAACACAATCCAGTCTGAATCCATTTGAACATTTCATAGTAATGTGATCATATCACTTTTTGATAACCGTGTTGAATTTCACTTGGACTTATGTAAAATATTAATGTTCTCATCGCAAACATAAATTCATTAAGTTTATTTTAAGTGTACTAGATTAGTACTTTCAATAGAGCTGCTTTCCTTTTTTCAGTGCATAGTTTCTGCCAAACATCATAGTTACTGCAATTATTGTTTCTATGCCTACTATAAAACTTTAAACTGATGTTATCACCTGTGTAAAAAGCATTCAGAATCTTTTCCTGACTAATAAGTTGCCACCAGTTATTTTTTTATTTGTTTGTTTATATATATATGTATGTATGGTGCGTCCCAAACTGCACAATTCTGCACTATTCTAATCCATTTTGTAGTGTAGGTAGTTCGAGTAGTATGTTTTCACCAAACATGCAGCAAAAGTACTTTAAGTACCCGGATGATGCACTTTTTCAACCGAGTGTGGAATGTTGGACACTTCATGCACTCAGTGCACACGGCTTGCCTTACATAGCAGAAGGGGCGGAGTTACCTGGCTGAACTGCTGGTCTGACAAAACAGTTGTAAATAATGAAGAATGTAGCAGCTAGCGAAACTTCAGTGGATACAGCACCTTACAAATGTGAGTTGAATGCTTTTCCATCACCCCAAGCTGTGTGAATATGTATGTTGTTTAAGATACAAGTGTTGAACTGATGTTGGCTAACCTGCTAAAGCTATCACCTGCGCTTGAAACATCACTTCAGTCAGCTGTTAAATGGCGAATGCTTCCGTGTAATAAAAAAACGTTAAGTGTTCCATTTGGGATGATGCTACACTTTGAAAATTCATACACTACATGGCTGAGAGCATAGTATATTTTAAAAGTGCATAGTATATAGCTGTGTCCCAAACAACACATTAAAGTCTTTTTGGCAGAACTATGGTTGCCATGGTTCATGTTTTTAGGTGTTACAAAATATGATGCTTTCAAGTTCAAACTAGATGACCCTCAAGAGTGTGCAAGTTCGTGTGCTTGTTAATTTTAATTGCAGTTATCATGTTTTTTGAATCTGTGAAAGATTAATGATTTCTGTAAGAGTCTGTCTAAATCAGAAACTAGGCATGTCAATTTTCAGACATTTTCATAATTGGTTGTCGTGGAAATTAACGATCAATTAATCGATTAATCATTAACGTTAATATCGCAAAACAGACGTGGATGACTCCAAATAATATGTGCATGTAGCCTACTGTTTAAATATAATTTAAATTAATACACTTAATAAATGCAAGTATTGGCATTTTCCTCTTAAAATATTAATCGATTTTTGGTTAACCATTAACATCCCTATCAGAAACATTTTAGTACATTTTTGAATATAGCAAATAC
The DNA here is from genome assembly GCF_019703515.2 of Myxocyprinus asiaticus. Classification (NCBI taxonomy): domain Eukaryota; kingdom Metazoa; phylum Chordata; class Actinopteri; order Cypriniformes; family Catostomidae; genus Myxocyprinus; species Myxocyprinus asiaticus. Next base: position 34,985,446 of record NC_059385.1, read on the forward strand.
AGCTTGTTACACAATTCTGTAAGTATGGGTCCCAGGTAAACACAAAGTGTCATATTTGGGTCCTGGGCTGAGAAAGTTTAAGAACCCCTGATCTGGGGTGCCAACTCCACTGAGGTGCAAACTTTGTACACTTATCTTGTTGTTAGTTAAATTTTGACAGGAAAGAGCAAAGGTGTAATTTTTTTTGAGGATGATGAAGATAATTATCCATTTCTTCTTCCCTGAAGTAACAGCATGAAAATTATGCACTTATTTGGGGATTTTATGCTATTTTGAAAAATTTCTGAATTTTACCATTAATTTGCATATGTAAATAAGCAATTTTATGAAACATTAGTACAGTAAAAATCTTCTATAAGTTGAAACATTAAGAAAATGAGAATGTGACATATATTGGAGGCAGATTGTTGCCATCTGGTTAACAAACTAAAAATAGCATGACTTGGTTCAAATCATGTCGTGACAATAATAGCCAGTAGATGGCTACAGGGTCTCCTGAACAGTAAAGCGTTTCGCCATGGTGCTGCTACAGTATGAACTGTGAGCAAGGCTAGACGAGGCCAAATTTATAACTTAGAAAGTGAGAAAATGTCTTTTTCCATAACAGAAAAATTCATTATTTTGTCTGGAAGGTGAGGCACCTGTACACTTTCCCACATAGGAAAAGGTATTCTTTCGTATATTAGGGCGATTCAGAATTTGTTCTTTGTTCTCTGTGTGTGTTCTGCGTTCTCCGTTCTGGCTGTGTTAGTGTAACCCATTTATTTCTGTGTGTGTTATGTTGTCTGTTCTGACTCCTGGCTGATTTATTCTCACCCATTTATTTCTGTGTTTGTGTGTGTGTTCTGCATTGTGGGCGTATTATTTTCTCACTTCCTCATTTCTCAGTTTGTGTGTTTAGCATTGTGACTGATTAGTTTTATTTGACAAATAAAAAAATAATTGCTCTGTGTTTTAATCTCACCAGTTCATTTTTGTGTGCGAGTGTGTGTGTATGTTTTATAGTCTAGCCCCCCTGGAGATGTAAGTGAGATTGCTTTAAAATTTCAGATCACCCCCTCCCAACCCTCCCCCAGTTTTATGTTTCGAACCTCAAGGTGTCAAGAAAGCTGTCACAAATTGTGACTTCTGATCTCCACGTGAAGGATTTAATTTCAGAGTATTATTACTCCTGCTTAGCAACTTATACAACAAAAATTTTACCAACAGCTCATGGCCAACAAACTTTTTACATTTCACTTCTTCAACCTTGCTGGAAATGTATTGTGCAAGGACAAATCAAGTCTGTTTTCAGACCAACAGCAAATTGGAGTAAACAATCTGGCCATGCACTACGCACATAATTCTGGTATTGCACATACCTTTTTTATTCTTTTAGTCATTTACAAGTTGCTTTCATCAGCTAAAGACACTTTTAATATGACTTACAAACAAGGAATGCCACAAAATAAGCAATTCATCCAGAGGAGACCGTAACATGAGAAATGCCATAATACAAAGTACTCTGAAAAGTATGCACCAAGACAGAGATTAGACTACTATAAGAAAGCTACATTTACTTCTTAAAATCTTCTTTGAATTATGGCAACCGTAATAATTCACCTTGACTTCACTGAATGCCATTTTAAGAAGCAAAGTGTCACATTTCACACTCAAACGCCACTGACTCACTGCCCAAGTTTGGGTGCCACATAAGAACGTACACCCTCGTTGTTTTTTTTAGCCTGCCTTCTCTCTCTTTGTGTCAAGAACGTCTTATCTAAACCAATGCAGGCCGTTAATCATTATGACAAATGGTCTCTGATCTTAACGTGGAACTGTAGAACAGTATTTAAACCTCAAGCAATTGCTTCGCTGCATCAAAGGCCTGTGATTTTTTTTTTTCTCTAGAGGTTGTATCTTATCCAGCATCGGACTGGCCATTTATGGTTAACGAGTAGACCAGTGGTTCACAATTTTTTTTGGGTGAATGCCTCCCTACTTTCATTCCCTTACCCCAAAGGGATTTCTGCCTAATGTACAGTTAGTGTTACTATAGTAAATTCAAGGTTGGTGATTTAGAATTCAGTGTCAAATTCAAATGGTTTCCGTTTCTCACACCTTGCTTCTCACTGATTCTCACAAAGCTGCAAGTTTAAGAGCTCGAGCTTTAAGATCTTTGTGCTCGTGCTGCTCTGTCCATTGAGCCGTATCTATCTCATATCCATTGTGCCTCCGCCTGTGTATTTGACGCTGCTAAACCAGATACTTCAGATGCGTCACTAGACTTCAAAATCAGATGAACCGCGGTACAAATGCGTACCAACCCGTTTAATAGAAAACCAACTGATATACACCAAGTCTAGATAAACGTTTTAATGCAAAGAGGAACTTGACGATAGATTTGATTATGACTGATAAACGCCCCCCATTTGTAACCCAACCCCCCCCTCCCCACTAATTTGCTCTCAGCACCCCCTGAGAATTTGATACGTTGGTAAAGAACATCTGGCTTTCAATGTGTTATTTAAGTTCATTTATCATGGGTTGCAAACTCTTCATTAGGCAACTATTCTTTATTTAAGGCTATTCTATTCGTTAGGCTATTGATATTGGACGTTCCATTCATAATGTTTCCCCCTTTTACCCGGTATAAAATTTCACACAGGTGTTGTCCCTTGTACAGAGTAAAACCGGTAACACCATACACCGTGGCAACCCTATTATGCATAATAACAGGAACATTGCTTACAGCAGAGGATCTGATGTCTGACAGTGAACAAGCAGCAGTTTGATGGCTGCAGCAGCAGTGCATTAAAGGACTAAATTCCAGAGATGAAACTTCTTGCTGGAGAGAAAACCTGCTATTGTGGAGCTCGGCACAAATAAAGCTCCATACAGTATATATCTACCATTGTATTAGCATATCAAGCTAAATAATGATATAATAATTTAAGCTAATTGTTTAATTAAACTTAAAATATATTTTTCATGAGGGAGACTATTTTAAAATCTATTTTTTTCCTCCACCCCTACAGGAAACTCCAGTTGCACTCCAGGCGCAACCAGCAGTTATTTCACAACTTTAAGCCTCGATTGCAAAAAATATCTGCCGAGCAATTAAGCAATTCAGTCCACATAACTGACAACTGTAATAATACGCATCTCTTTCTGATTTCTAAACGAAAGGCTTTGGAAATTCTACAAGAAGCTCCTGGACCTTTTAAATATGTGTTTGTTGCAGCCTAGTACACATTACATGACAGGGATCGACATTAAAGGAGTATTCTGGGTTCAATACAAGTTAAGCTCAAATCGACAGCATTTGTGGCATAATGTTCATTATTACCACAAATTTTTCTTTTTACTTGCCCCTCCTTTTCTTAAAAAAAAAAAAAAAGCAAAAATCTGGGTTATAGTGATGCACTTACAATGGAAGTGAATGGGGCCAATCCGTAAACATTAAAATACTCAGTGTTTCAAAAGTCTAGCTAGAAGACATAAACAATATGCATGTTAACATAATTTTAGTGTGATAAATCACTTACATTTTCTCTGTAAAGTTAGCCAATTTTACAAATTCGTTGCCATACAATCTAAATATTGGCCACATTCAATTCCATTGTTGTGCCTTACTGTAACCTCCATTTTTGCTTTTTTTTTTAAAGAAAAAGGAGGGACGAGTATAAATTATTTTTTGTGGTAATCAACATTATGCCATAAATGCTGTCAACTGATCTTAATTTGTATTGAACCTGGAAAATAATTATAAGCCCTGTGATTTGCTTGTTCTACGGACAAGTAAATTGGTCATTCACTTATCCAAATAAAAAAAGTTACTTGTCTGGAGAGAGAGAAGTATTGGTTACATGCTCAAGTAGTAACATTTCAAAATTTCTGTTGTATGTTTTCTAAAATTAAGACAGATGCCCAACCTAATCAACTCGATTCTCTGTGATAGCATATATAAACTGCTGGTTAGGGGAGGAGGCTATTGTCAAATGGTAGTTATGTTACGCACGGTAGTCAAATAAAGAAAAGCCTCCATCGCCATCATTTACAGCAGGGGTGCTCACACTTCTATGGAATGAGATCTACTTTTTCATCATGTTATTGCAGCAAGATCCAGCATGCACAATAGACTATATACATTGTAACAAACCCAAAATTTCAGTAGTCAGAAGTGAAATTTGATGATTTTTGATACCAGCTTCAATACCAAAACAAAAAATAAACTAATTTGTTAATTATGTAAGAATTGTTTAAGATCATAGTAATTATTCAAGGAGTAGTAAACAGTCAGTAATAAAACCAAAAACAGCAATAAATAGAAAAAAATAAAAATACAGCAGTATTTAAACAGCAGTAGCCTATTAAGTATTCAAGCAAACAATACATTCAAAATGAACTCAACATAAAACTACTACTGGTCTTCACTGTATGATTATAATTATTACACTATAATTAGTTTTATGTTAGCTACTAAAGTTATACAGCCAAGACCAGTGAGTGGTTCTCGTTCGATTAAAATTAACACCACACTAGACAGCTGCAGGTCGATTAGGTCTATTAGGTCACAAGTCCTACATTTTGATACACTTTAGACATAATATTTACATGAACACCTCACCAAGATGGAATTTTGAAATGTATTTACAGTGGTGGCCAAAAATATTGGCACCCTAGGTAAATATGAGCAAAGAGGGCTGTGAAATTTTTTTTTTGATCTTTCATTAAAACATTTTTTACAAAAATCTAACCTTTAATTGAAGTAAAATTTCCCCTCTTTCAATTATATCTCATTATTAAAAAATATTTTTTTTCAAACACGTTGGCCACTATTACTGACACCCCTAAAAATTCTTATGAGTAAAATATATCTGAAGTATATTCCCATTCATATTTTAAATTTTTTTAGCGCACCTGGGTAACAAGGACCATGAAATTGTTCAGCCATGACTTAAATAATGGAATAAAAAAACTCAGCAAAAAAAAGAAACGTCCCTTTTTCAGGACACTGTATTTTAAAGATAATTTTGTAAAAATCCAAATAACTTTACAGATCTTTATTGTAAAGGGTTTAAACAATGTTTTCCATGCTTGTTCAATGAACCATAAATAATTAATGAACATGCAGCTGTGGAACAGTCTTTAAGACACTAACAGCTTACAGACAGTAGGCAATTAAGGTCACAGTTATAAACACTTAGGACACTAAAGACACCTTTCTACTGACTTTGAAAAACACCAAAAGAAAGATGCCCAGGGTCCCTGTGTGAAAGTGCCTTAGGCATGCTGCATGGAGGCATAAGGACTGCAGATGTGACCAGGGCAATAAATTGCAATGTCCGTACTGTGAGACGCCTAAGACAGCACTACAGGGAGACAGGAAGGACAGCTGATCATCCTTGCAGTGGCAGACCACGTGTAACAACACCTTTACAGGATCGGTACATCCGAATATCACACCTGCGGGACAGGTACAGGATGGCAACAACAACTGCCCGAGTTACACCAGGAACACACAATCCCTCCATCAGTGCTCAGACTGTCCACAATAGGCTGAGAGAGGCTGAGACAAGACTGGCAAAAAGTGCTCTTCACTGACGAGTCGCGGTTTTGTCTCACCAGGGGTGATGGTCAGACTCGCGTTTATCATCGAAGGAATGAGCATTACACCGAGGCCTGTACTCTGGAGCGGGATCGATTTGGAGGTGGAGGGTCTGTCATGGTCTGGGGCAGTGTGTCACAGCATCATCAGACTGAGCTTGTTGTCATTGCAGGAAATCTCAATGCTGTGTGTTACAGGGAAGACATCCTCCTCCCTCATGTGGTACCCTTCCTGCAGGCCCATCCTGACATGACCCTCCAGCATGACAATGCCACCAGCCATACTGGTCGTTCTGTGCGTGACTTCCTGCAAGACAGGAATGTCAGTGTTCTGTCATGGCCAGCGAAGAGCCTGGATCTCAATCCCATTGAGCGCGTCTGAGACCGGTTGAATCAGAGGGTGAGGGCTAGGGCCATTCCCCCCAGAAATATCTGGGAACTTGCAAATGCCTTGGTGGAAGAATGGGGTAACATCTCACAGCAAGAACTGGCAAATCTGGTGCAGTCCATGAGGAGGAGATGCACTGCAGTACTTAATGCAGCTGGTTGCAAAAAAAAAAAAAAAAAAAAAAAAAAAAAAAAAAATATATATATATATATATAAAATATATATCTCATACATCACCACAAGTTGTTTGGGAGGGTTTCAAGAAAAAAAGCCTCTGCTCTCATCCAACAACAAACTCAAGCATCTCCAGTTTGCCAGACACTACTGGATCTTCAAATGCGACCGGACATTATGGTCAGATGAAACAAAAAAAGAGCTTTTTGGCAGCAAACACTAGAGATGGGTTTGGCGCACACAGAGATGAAGTACCCAATGCCACGGTTAAATGTGGTGATGGATCTTTAATGTTGTGGGGCTGTTTTTCTGCCAGAGGTCCTAGACATCTTGTTTGGATACATGGCATCACGGACTCTATCAAATACCAACAGATAAAAAAAAAAAAAATCAAAACCTGACTGCCTCTGCCAGAAAGCTTACAATGGGCCCTTGTTTGATCTTTCAGCAGGACAATGATCCAAAACAAACATCAAAATCAACACAAAAATGGTTCACTGACCACAAAATCAAGGTTCTCCCATGGCCATGCCAGTCCCATGACATGAACCCCATAGAAAATTTGTGGAGTGAACTGAAGAGGAGAGTCCACCAACATGGACCTCTGAATTTGAAGGATCTGTAGAGATTCCGTATGAAGGAATGGTCTCAGATCCCTTGCCAGGTGTTCTCAAACCTCTGTATTTGATTGTTTAGGCGTGTATCAGCATTAGCGTGAGCGATCTAGGAGCACACATGCATGTAAAGCATGGCGCGCACACACAAGCAGCTTGCCAGTCAAACAGCGTGCAGCTATTACTTGTCCCATCAAAAATCCACTTGTCCCGGACAAGAATTAAAGTCGAGCCCTGCATGACATGTCACCTTTGATGTTTCTAGTCTGCAACTAGAAGTTTCAGATCGCTCCGACTAGTTGCAGACCACAAAACAGATCTCAAACTTGTTTGGGAAACCTGTTTGAAATCGGCTTGAAATTTGCAGGGAGTCATCACCCTAATGGCCACAAGTCATTTTCCATGTTGTTTGTTGACATCTCATGAATAAGCTTTTCCGCAGCTATTTACTTGATTTTGACAGAATGAACCCTTGGATCACAGCTTTATCTGAGGACAAGATCACAGTTCAGGCAGCCAGTCTGCATTTTTCCCGCATGCCGCTCTGTCTTGCGCATGGTCGAGCATTCAGCCTTTAAAAGTATATGGCGATACACAAAGACTGTCCGCTTGCAGCTGTGATGACAACATTTTGTGCGCACACGATGTAATATTTCAACTTACATCTTCACAGACAATGAAGTGAATTAACAGCTGAACTTGAACCAAGTTAATTGCAAGTCAGAATGTGTAACTTGTTTTGTGAATACGCTGTTTCCAAACATAAAAATGCACTACACTCAGTGCGACAGACTAAACACAGAAAATTAATAACAGTGTGCAAAGCATGAGGAATTCAGAATACAGTAAATTGAAAAGTAGTTAATACTTCAGTATATTAACTGTATGCTATTATTTCAGGAGCTCAGGTTTTCACAAGGACATTAGTTTTTGTTGTAATTTTATATGCCTGAAACGTGTTTAATTAATAAACATTTATACATTTTTCAAATGTTGGATTAAAGTTTGGTCTGTTACAGTTAAACAAAACATTTTACTTTCATTGACCTAAATGATATGCCATTTCATGCAGATTTAAGCTAAATAAAATGTATGAATATGACATGACAAAATATCGACAAAATGTAATTAATATGCAGAGACAACTACAGGTAGTCCATTTGTAGGTTGATTCCCCTGAAACATGTAAACACCGAGTATGTTTACATGGACACCAGAAAGAGGTTTACTGCGAGAAAGTGGCATTCCCGTTTACATGCACAGTATAAGTGGTGTATTCTTTAAAAATGAGTACTCAATTACTCGTAAATTTAAGTTAAAAATAACAAGTATGGCACGTACGCGAAATGTGTATTTTGTTTTTTTCACAAACATTACCAAGAACTGTTTCAAATAAGATAACTCTGACAAACAATGAAAAAAACGAAAAAAACGATTAAAAAATAAATAAATAAATAAATAAATAAAATTACATTTGCACTCACCAGGCCCTAACATTAAAAACAATACTGAAAGCATACCGGTATATCGTACATATATAAACATATTGCATTTTTATCATTTCATGTGTTATTATTCTGAAAAAAAAAAAAGTGGTGAAAGTTAGCTTTTTTATATAAAATGTGCTCTGTCGGTTTTCAGAGATTTCCCACACATATAAGATTCTGAGTTTCTCGCACCATTTGTTTTCCACCATAAAAGCAGATCCTCATCAGCTGGTTTGCGTGACTCCAACAAGAATAAAAAAAATAAAAGTATTACAAGTATTTCCACATTTGGCTTTGCTTTCCAAAGCACAGACATCATGATATCTTCTCTCATCCAACAACTCGATGACACACATTTCCATAGCTCCCCACAGTGGAATCAATTGTAACTGCGAGATGTGATGAGAGATTCAAAGGGAAATTACAGTAAGGCAAATGCGGAAAGGAAAATCAATTTACAATATTCAAGTAGCGTTTTTAATATTCGACTATCTGGTGCAGAATGATTATTTGATTAGTCGAGTATTCATGTCAGAAAACAGCCTTCTCCACAGCAATGTAATTTCCAATGACGCTTGTGTAAATAACAAACATGGCATCTGAGGAAGACTTCGCTATTTTATTCTCTGTTGTTTTTGTTTTATTTCCAGATATTCAAGAGTTGTTGCTGTGTTTGTTTCCTTAACTTTCTATCATGACCTGCATTGGAACTGCACTGCAATAGAGGGGATTCCCTCTTTCCTAAAACTCTGGGATTCCCCAAAAGTACTTGAGCACATAAACGCAAAAGTGAGGGACAGTCGATATTTTACACTGGTGTGTATAAATGGGTATAGTTTATAGTGTATGTGCTTTTCCTACTGTACTTCCAGAAGTGTTGACTTGTTGCTGGGCTCCATCAAATTACGTTTGTTATTCAGTCTGTTCAAGCACATGCATACTCCTCAAAAATCTGTAAGAGCACTGCTTATGCGTTTACATGGCCACATAATACACATTCTACGGGTGTATTCTTATTCTTCCTTAAGTGCACGTAAACATTGTCACTGTGTCTCTGTGTTTGGTGTGGTACCCATTTGAAAACAGGCATTTCTGAAATACTATTTGGTGCCGCTAATGGTGCAGCAATTACACACTTCATCTTTAACATGGACAAAAACAGTCCAGGGAACATTGAAAGGAGCTGCTCTGATCTTTCAACAAAAATGGTTCCGGTATACGAGTTGTCATAATAGTATACTCAAGCAAAGGAACATCTGCTTCTAGTTTCAACAGCACCATTTCAACCTGTAATGTTCACAAAACATGCATGAAACCACCAAGACTGTAGCTCCAGTTCTCACCTGAGGGGAAACAGTAGTAAATGAATAAGCTCGCTGACGTAAAACAAGGTGTTTGGGATCACAGACTCTGAATCTCTGTGTGACTTTAGAAACATGCAACACAACAAAACTGTAAAAATAACATGACGTATGACACTTTTGATCTATATGGGTCACAATATCAATCTCAAAACGAATTCACATGAGTACAGTGTGCAACATATGTGAACCAGGTTTACAAACAAGCAACTCCATTGCAGGAATTCCACCTGCGTGATCACAGGAGATTCAAGTAACTTTCAACAGTCGATTACCCTGGGAAACAGAGCTCACAATGGCATGCAGATCTTCTACCATTGGTTTTTTTAGCTTTCAGCATCCATTCAACTCTCATTATCTTTACAGTCTCAAAGTCTGCAGCTCAGGTTGCATCAAATCCTGCACTAGCAGTCTTCCTTCTAAATAAAAAGCTGTCATTCAACCTGCAGACACTGAACTTCCACCACATGATCATATTTACACAGCTTTAGGAGTGCAGTCTTTTAAGAAGAACTTGTGTTTTCCTTTTCTCACCAGCAATTCAAATATGAACTGGACTAAATAGTATTATTTAGTATTCAGTACTAACAATGAGTAAACAATAGATATAACTAGACAAAAACACGTCAGTGTTTATGCCAAAATGTACAATGTGTGTCACCACCAGAGCAGAAACAATCTTCATGCCATATTCACAACAAATAAGTCATGTTTACTTGTCAACTGGGCATGAACTTGCGCAAATGTCAAAAAACAACTTCTCGAAAAAGTTTGAGCTTCACAATGCCGCAGAAATCAATCCAAACTGTCGGTTTAAAGTATGCACTTTAAAAAGTTCTCAGTAGATGAGCAGAGAAATAAACAAATGTCAAGTCTTCCGGGGGGGTTAAAAACACCTGAAAGGATTTGTGTGAAAGATCAAATATAAATAAGATATAAGCGAGAAACATCAAGCATATTACATGAAAACACAGAGGGAGCGCTATCAGAGATGTTTAAACGGCTAATCTTCAATCTGTCGCGTTTGTTAAGTTCCTCCTACAGCATAATAAACACAAGCGAAGAGTTTCGGAGTTATTTTTACCTGATGTGTGAAGTGTTCACGTCCGCTGCAACAGTTCCTCCATGTTCATTGCTCAGACCCTCGCTGCTGCTCTTTAAAGAGCTTTTCATCCATTCCTGAGCACTGTTACACAGATTATTGCTGGTTTTGTCGCCGAGCGGCGGTTCGGTGAGGCTCTGCTGCAGTAATGCGCTCTGGACCAAGCCGGGACCGGACACCGTGAGGAAGTGCAGCGCCGCCGTCCCGCTCTCGCATTTATCCAGATCTACACTCCTCACCTTCCGCCTCCACTGCGAACTTTCCCCTGCATTTCTCCTCACTTTCCCGTTGCTGCTTAGAAGACCGGAGCCACTGGAGCTTCCCTGAGGTCCATTCCCGACGTTTGTGCCGTTATTGGAGTCTATTAATCCGCTTAACGACGAGGTCCGGCTCCCCGCCGTCGCCATTTTCTGTCCTCAATTTTTCCCACTTAATAGATTCAATGAGAGAGGGAGTGGCGGAAATTTGGGGGAGGGTGAGAGGGGAGTGGCATCCGGACAGATGGGAGGGGTCTTCTTGCATGTGGGCGGGCCCGATGGACCTAGGTGTATGGTGGCCCTGTCTGAAATGCCGTTCTACACCTTTGTTGTCTTCCTTTTATTCTAGACTTTGGTGGAGACTCAAAAGTGTGCTAGTCTCCAAGTCCATGAGGGTGCACATGTTATAAAAGCGTAAATTTGGGACAGACTTCAATTAGCAGACACATTTTTTCTCCATATACATACACTTTTACAAGTTATCTTTAGAAGTAGTCGTGCCATTTTATAGGGTAAAAGAATGTACTTTAAACTCACACTTGGTTAGTTGTTTTTAATTCATTCCAAGCAATACACTATATATTCCAATACAATAAAAAGCATTATAAAATGTAATCAAGAACCTCTGAGTTACAAAGCCAAAACAAACACAATGTTAAGCTTCATTTAATGAACCAAATAGCTTTCAGCTGTGTTTGATATAATGGCAAGTGCTTTTCTAGTACTCAAGGATAAGGTGTTAGAGCGATAGCTGCTGGAAAAGGGGCCTGTCGAGATTTCATCAAAATGACTTTTTTCAAATAGTGATGGTGCTGTTTTTTTACTGTTTTTGTCCTGATGATACTTTGTGATCAATTGAATGCCACTTTGGTAAATTAAAGTACCAATTTCCTTCCGAAACACCAAAATCTGTACATTATTCAAACTTTTGGTAGTACGTGCCATACACGTCCTGGCCGCCAAGCTAGCACCATCGTTTGCCCCAGATCCTCAGCTTGCTCCATGCCATGTAAATTTATTCTATTAATTTATTGAATTGGGATGTTTGAAATAAATGATAGGTAACACAAATTTTACTTTAAGTCTTCTCTTTGTAACACCAAGGTTTGTAAGCATAATGTGGCATCATTGCAAAAACTGACACTTCAAAACACCTCAAACCCAAAAAAAAAAAGGCTAAACTTAGAAAATGTTTTTGATTTTATTAATGTCTTTGATAATGTATAAATACAACCCCAATTCCCAAAAAGTTGGGACAGTATGAAAAATGCTAATAAAAACAAAAAGGAGTGATTTGTAAATTAAATTCACCCTTTGCTAATTTGAAAATTTCCATAATGGAAGTCGCCATCTACATTTACTGTAGTCACTTCCACTACAGGTGTTATTTGCGTCTATTGTGGGAATAGAAAGCATGCTTGATTTTAGTTATTCGTTTACAGACAGTATTTAAGCGCTACAGTAAGCTGTTGCATGTACAGGACACTTCGAGACTCACACCTGTAAGTACAGTAAATGCAGTTGTCAATTCCAAACACTGACTGTGTTATAGATAGTGATTTAGTAGAGGCAATTAGAATTCAATTAATGAATCCATAAATCCATCAAGTAAAGATTCTGTAGTTGATATAACTCTATAATATAGAATCATAAACACATTGTGTAATGTTAATGTCACTGGGTCATTAATTAAAATAATTTGACACAATAATAACAAAATCTGTTATCTTTAGTCCATAAAACTTTAGCCATGTGTATGTCTGTGTCTGAATGGTCCAGTGTGTTCCTTTGTTCTGGCACAGGCACTAGTCTGGGAAGACCTACAGCTTTGTCAATGTTAAAATTATATGACCTAAGAAAGTCTTCCCTCTTCCCCATCATTCCCTTTGGATTGAATTCACAAAAATTATTTTAATTAGGAGACTTCTGAACTAGGTGTTTGAAACCAACACACAAAACACCTGCTAGAGAAAACAAGGATTTATTATGTTGGACTTTTGTGTCAAAACCTTAAAGTAAGATATAACCCTTATGACAACTTCCCTGTATGAAACTCCCCTTTATTTTTAAGAGCAACACATAGCTATTAAACATAAAACATTCCTCTTCTGGGTTTAAAATTCATGGTTCAGTGTTTGTACGTACATGCATTGTTTGAACTGCATGCAGGTCCAGATCAAGTGAGACGCTGAATCAGCAGAAATCTGTCTCTTTAAGTAGAGATCTACTGAGCTTCAGTGGTTCACCCTCCTGTCGCTTGAGTATAAGCAAGCAGAGCATTAGTTTAGGGAGTGGTCCGTTTGAGGAAGCAATTTCGTGTTCAAGTAGATCCACTTCATCAGTAAGTACTATTCTTAGCCAGTCAGGCTTCCTGCTGCTTCTGCGTTTCTTGCGCACGTTGACCACCATACAAAGCATTTTTCCCCAATTTGTGTCATGTCAACATTAGTTCAGTTTAGAAACATACTGTATTTTGAGTAATGAAACAAACATGTAATAATACAAATAAAAATACAACATAACATATAATATTTGGAATAGTTTTGCATGCACTGAAATACAGAAAATGTGCAAAGAATTAAATAGGCTTGTTTAAAAAAGTAAAACAAACATATTTCTTTCCAATTGTATATTAGAGATATAGTTACAGTATAGTTTACATATTCTCTTCAATGCAAGAGAAAGATTAGAGAAAGTTTTGCATCAATATATATATCTGTGCAAGTTAAATAAAATGCTGTTGCAGTAAAATGCAGACAGTTCGAAAGACTTCCTGACTTCCCAGTAACAAATGACCCGTATTCAAACAAATATTTGGGCTTAGCTACCATGGTGATCCTCAATGTTCAACACTTTAAAAGGTGCACAAAATGTTATATTTTCAATTCCATACTCAAAATGCAAACACAAACACACATACAGTGTATCAGTGGAGTGAGTGCATATAGAATTTTTTAATTAAACTGAAATGATAATCAGAAACAAGGGGAATTTGGCCAACGTTATGAACTGGATAAAATAAAACACTGTGATAAATGCCTAGTTTTTTGTTGTTGTTGTTGTTGTTATTAACAATTTTTATTGATTCCAGTCACAGATTAAATAAACATGACAGAAAATACAGAATCAACTTATATGAACTTAAAACCCTTCCCTGCCCAACTCCGTGCACCACTCCCAAAACGAGGGTGCTCCAGCCGAATTCCATCCCCTAAGGATGACCTGTCTTCCGATCATAACACCAGCCAGGACCCAATTCTTTATGTATTCATCCCCTATATTAATAACCGTCCCATCACCTAGAATACAGAGCATGGGGCAAAATGAAATTTGAGTGCCCAATACATCACACATAAAACTCTGAACCCTCAACCAAAATTCTTGGATCTTAACATACCACCAAAAAACATGGGTTGTGTCCCCGTCTTCTGATTGGCATCACCAGCAGGTGGGTGTGTCTTTGAGACCAAGCCTATACAATCTAGAGGGGGTCCAATAAAATCACTGTAAAATCTTAAATTGCATCAGACGCACCCTTGCATCTCTAGATGTAGACTTGACATAGCCCACACTCCATCCTCCAATACCAAGTTCTTCTCCCATAAATCTTTCTCCCATAATCTCTTGAGAGAAGTTGAAGCTCCATCCCCCAGACTATGAATTAACAGGGAGTAATACACTGATGCCTCGTAACCTTTTCCAAAAGCAGTAATCACCACTCCCAGAGTATCTGCCACTTTAGGGGGGTGTATGCTACTCCCAAAAATAGTACAGAGCAGTTGACGCAGCTGGGAATACCAAAATGTTGAACCAAATTCTCAAAGGATCTCAACACTCCACTCTCTTATAGGTCACCAAATGCATTAACCTCCCTCACAATCCACTCTGACCAGCAGAAAGGGGACTTATTAATACATAATTTGATGCTCAGCCATATGCTCGATGCAACATTTAAATAAAGGTCAGAATTAAATACTCTGGACACTTTTGTCCATACCGAGTGCAAATGCGAGATAACGGTGTAATTTAACTTCTCCGATTACTTTGATAGAAAGGCTTTGCAATGGCGAAATAGAGGCAAGAACTTCCTGTTCAATACAAAACCAGGGAGGGGCTCTCTCAGGTGAAAGCGACCAATGAGCCAAATGTCTGAGACCAAATGCATAATAACAGAACAAAATCTTGGGTAGGCCTAGCCCACCTTTGTCAGTCAGCCTTTGTAACTTATTAAAATGTAATCTGGGACGCTTACCATTCCAAATGAAGGACTTATGCTATCAAATTGCTTAAACTAAGAGAGGGGAACATCTACAGGGAGAGATTGTAGCAGGTAGTTGAATTTTGGAATACAATTAATTTTAATAACATTAACCTTCCCAATCATAGCTAAATGTAATGAAGCCCACCTGCCCACATCGCTCAAAAACCTTTTTATTAGGGGTCAAAATTAACTAACTAAATCACACAAATAATCTGGGAATAAAATACACAAATACTTAATGCCCTGTTTGGGCCACTGGAAGGCGCCCAGCTGAAATGCCGTTACTGGGCAGTACGCTGTCAGAGACAAAGCTTTGGATTTAGACCAATTGACTCTGTATCCTGAGAATTTAGAGGAGGAATTCATAATCCTGTGGCGGCAAGGCATAGATCTAGTGGGGTCGGAGACGAATAACAAAATATCATCTGTGTAAAGCAAAAGCTTATGTGCCACACCTCCCGCCATCAACCCTGGAAAATCATCCTCCTTTCTTATGGTGGCTGCTAATGGTTCCAGGGCAAAACAGAACAATAATGAGGAAAGAGGGCATCCCTGCCGGGTGTCCCTATCCAGAGTAAAATAATCTGAAATTAATCCATTTGTTTGTACCGCCACTACCGGGTGTCTATAAAATAACTTAATCTATTCAATAAAAGTATTTCCGAACCCGTATTTTCCAAAACCTTAAAAAGATAATCCCATTGTACCATATCAAATGCCTTTTCGGCGTCAAGTGAGATGGCAGCGACCGGAGTCTGATCATTCGCCACTGACCACATGATATTGATGAAACGCCTAATGTTATCAGAAGAGCTACGACCTCGAATAAACCCCACCTGATCTATATGTATAAGAGGTGACATAACTTTACTTAATCGGTTAGCCAAAATTTTTGACTAAATTCTAACGTCTAGCTGTATCAGGGAAATTGGACGGTTACTCTTACACTCACTTGGATCTTTGTCCTTTTTAAGAATCAGACTGATCCGGGCTTGTGTCATGGTTGGCAGAAGCTTTCAATTCTTGATTCCGTATAAACTTCTAACAAAAGTGGAGCCAGTTCTGTAGCATAAGATCTAAAAAATCCAGTGGCAAAGCCTTCTGGCCCCAGAGCATTGTCTGTAGACAAGGCCTTAATTACCTCGTCAAGCTCCTCCAAGGTTATCTCAGAATCAAGAGAATTTTTTGCTCAGTCATCAGTTTAGGGAGATCTAATGGTTCCACAAAGTTTATAATATCTTCAGTAGATGAAGACATGGAACTATAAAGATCAAGATAGAATATCAATGGCCGAGGTAAATATTTCACCACTAGCAGTTTTCACTGAGGGAATGGTAGAAAAAGACTCTCTCTGCTTTATATATCTAGCCAAAAGCTTCCCTGCTTTATCCCCTGACTCAAAGTATGACTATCTTGCCCTGAACAGCCAAAACTCCACCTTCTGCGACAAAATAGTATTATATCTGTATTTCAATCGGGTCAATTCTCTGAGGCCATCAGATGACATTCGATGCTTTAGCTCTGCCTCAGCATTTTTAATATTCCCTTCCAACTCCACGAATTCTCGTGCTTTTGATTTGTTTTTGTTTTTATTTTTTCCCCTTTTTAACCCAATTTGGAATGCCCAATTCCCAGTGCACTTTTAAGTCCTCTTGGTCGCGTAGTGATTCGCCTCAATCCGGGTGGAGGATGAATCCCAGTTGCCTCCGCGTCCGAGACGTGGCTTGTTGAGCACGTTGCCACGGATATAGCGTGTGGAGGCTTCATGCCATCCACCGCGGCATCCGCGCTCAACTCACCATGCGCCCCACCGAGAACGAACCACATTATAGCGACCACGAGGAGGTTACCCCATGTGACTCTACCCTCCCTAGCAAACGAGCCAATTTGGTTGCTTAGGAGACCTGGCTGGAGTCACTCAGCACGCCCTGGGATTCAAACTAGCGAACTTCAGGGGTGGTAGCCAGTGTCTTTTACCACTGAGCTACCCAGGCCCCATGCTTTGGATTTTTTGATGAATGAGGCATACTGTATTATCCAGCCCCTAAGGACCGCCTTAAGTGTCTCCCAAGCCATGCCCACAGAGGATACTGAGGACCAATTGGTCTCCATATAAACATTGATTTCAGCCTTTAACATTTGTTGAAATTCAGAATTTTGCAAAAGGATACATTAAAGTGTCAACTATATGATTTCTTTTTCTCCATATGTGGCAACACCTCTAAACTCACCAGGGAGTGATCTGAGACTAAAATGTTTCCAATTGAGCAATCAACAACAGATGAAATGAGGGACTTAGATTAAAAAAAAAAAAAAAAAAATCTATTCTAGAATAAATCTTATGGACTGATGAAAAAATGTATAGTCCCTACAAGATGGGTTCAAAAGTCTCCAAATAAAACCAAGATTTTTACACATCCTGTGAAGTGTCAGTGTTGCTCTAGGGGGCTTAAACACTTTTGCTTCACTATGATCAAGGACTGAGTCCATCAATAGATTAAAGTCTCCTTCCAATATTATATCATGACGGGTGCCAGCGGCTTGCAACATCCCTTCAAGATCTATAAAAAAAGCCATCATCATCAGCGTTGTGCGTAAATATTAGCCAAAATCAACCTTTGCCCCTGAATTTCTCCTAAAACAATAATGACTCTTCCTAATTGATCTTTAATCTGTTTGAGACATTTGAATTGTAGATGCTTACTTATCAGTGTAATGACTCCCCTGCTCTAACTTGAGCCAGCACTAAAGAAAACATGTCCACCCCATATCTTCCCAAATTTTCAGCTTCCTGCAGGGAAAGATGTGTTTCTTGAAGAAACACTTTATCATATTTCTTACGTTTAAGAAAAGAAATAACCTTCCTTCTTTTTATGGGGTGCCCCAACCCATTCACATTCCACGTGGAGAGAGACAATCCACTTATATTAACATATAATTTTGACATATTAGAAAAATTAGATTGTGTCAAAAATAAAATTATAAAAGACCACATTCCAACATTAATGCAACAAATCAAACCCCAAACTTTCCCCCGAACCAAACAAACAGAAAAAAGAAAAACATGCGCATTAACCCAGCGCATGACAGCACCAACTGGTGTCCATCTCTACAAACTCAAACAGTCCATGTACGCCTACGAGAGTCCCCACGACAACGTCGGATTGCTCAAGTCCAGTGTTTCTATACAAATTTTGTGAGACAGCATTACACAACATAAGATAATCTATAAAAGAAACTTCAGCCAATAGGCGGAATAAACACAAAGAACATATAGAATCATCCACATTACTATCCTGAACGTGTGATCCTCCACAAAACAAGCTGCAGCCACTAGCGGAACCAGCAAAAAAAAAAAAAAAAAACCCGTTCAGTTGCCTCGGGCAGTCAAACGAATGTTCAGTGAGCTGGCCCATTCGACTGCTACATGAGTGCAACAAATGACCCAATCACTCCAGTGTCCTTCAAGAAATACTCCACAAAACAAGCTCCAACCAATAGGAGGCATAAGCACAAAGAACATGCAGATTCATCCACAACACTATCCTGAAGGAGTGCTACTACACAAAGCAACTCTTGCAGCTAGGCGGAACCAGCACAAAACCATACAAAAAGGGTGCTCAGTTTCCTCGGACGGTCAAGTGAATGTTCAGTGAGTCAGTCTCACTTGACTGCTACACGAATACCACAAAATAACTTACTCAGTCCATTGACTTTTATTTTTTATATATATTTTGTAAATATTTTGCAATCATCCTCAATTTGGCCGGGAACATCAGTGCAAAAGCGGCCTTCCGTTGATGTAAGAGTTTCTTGTATTCCTTGAATCGATCACGATTCTCTCGTTGAATTCGCAAAGTCTGGGAACAAGAAAATGCTGTGGTTCTTCAAAGAAACACGAAATCTTTATTGGATAGTCTCAGAAATTTGGCCAGAATTGATCGGGGCCCGTCTCCTTCAGTGGATCGATGAGCCGGAACCCTGTGAGCTTGCTCGATTTCCAGGTTATGGCCTGTTATGTCGAGCAGATTTGGGAAGAGCCCATACAGGAATTTCACCATATCTCGACCTTCTTCGTCTTCAGGAATTCCAACAATTCGGATGTTATTCTGCCAGTTACGGTTCTCCAAATCTTCCAGTTTCTCCCAGATGCGCACCAAATCCCCCTTGGTCGCTAGCGGATTAGCAGCTAATTCCCTCTCCGATGACTCCAGATAATCAATCCGTTTTTCGACATGCCCCTCTTTTGTAAATATCTCAGTGAATTTCGTCTCCATGGCAGTGATCGATCAACGTATTACAGCAAGATTTTCCAAGTCCTTCGTCAGCATCGCCGGCACGTTCATCAATTCACACCGATTTTCACTTCACCAGCCAAATTGGCTCCCGGGCTTGCAGCCTGCTGCTCGGGGGCATCAGCTTTAGCACGTAAGTGTCTTTTAATGTCTCCAGAGCCCGAGGATTTTGAATTCTTTGACATACTGTCTTCCTAGAACAGTTAAGCGTCAGTGTGTATCGAATCTCACCGGTTTATGACACAAAAGGTATTCAAACTAGCAAAGTGCACAGAGCTCGCCGTTCACACGTCCAAACCTTGCATGGCACCATGCGACTCCCCCATAAATGCCTTGTTTTAATAAAATTTGTCTATACCAAACTTTGTTGTCTACTGAACAGCAATGACTTGAAAAATTATTAACTTGAAGAGTACCCCTCTTGCGAACGGCAGCGAGTCCTCCGGCCCCTGGCGGACGGAACCGCTCCTCCCCTTCTTCGGCGGATGGCAGCAGTTCCTCCGGCTCTCGGCAGCCAACAACGACCGCTCCGTCCCTAGGCAGACGGCCGTGGATGCTCCCCTGGTGGATGGCAGCAGCGATGACTCCGTGACAGCACATCCCTCCTCCCTCACGGGTTTTGGCACCACTGTAACAGTTAAAGGACAGGCAAGGAGGAGGCGGGAACCGGCTGAACAGTCAACATATATGTATATATATATATATTATACACACATTATATATATATACACACACATACATACATACACTGTAAAATTTAATTAGTTGACCTTAGTTTTTCAAGGCAATTGGCTTACATGCTTTTTCTAAGTAATCTTACTTATTTGGCTCAAGTAAACTGAACTTAATTTTTTAAGTAACATTAAAGGCGCAGTATGTAAGATTCAGAAACACTTGTTGTTAATGACACCTGTGGCCGTTAAGTGAACTTCAGCCTGTTGCTCGTGATCGCACACACACTCTATAGGGATGCGAGCGAGCATGACTCCATAGGGAAGCTAGACTGAACGTGATTCACCGGCAACATGATCACAGATGAGGTAACATAATTAAAATTACACAGTTATGATTGTTTTACTACAAACTTTGAGACTGTATATTATATTTGACTCTCCAGTGCTGGAACAGGGCTAAAACAAAGTGTGGATATAGGTCTGACTATGCGAGACTGTAGTTTGAAGTAATCACTTTTCTTTGCATGATACATTGACTGCATTTATATGATAGCCTATGTTGGTGTTAGCTAGCTAGCCAGATTTATCCATAGCTGTTAGCTAAATTTGGTGGATGATGACAGTAACGGTTTATAAAATAGACTGTACATTATTAATATATTGACAATTCAGTACTGATGTGATTCCATCACAACTGTCATTTTGATATATCAATGCGCTATTGTTTTATAATAATAGAATGTATATATTTCCTGTATAACCAAGTTACGTTACACTAATGAATGGAGCTTTTTGCATTATCTTGAACATTGTCTAGCATTAATTTCATGTGTTATTGAAGTTTACCTTGCTGAATAATTACAGATGAACATTATGTCAGTTACAGTGAATCAGCATACCTGATTTTTAGTATAAAGAGAAGATTGTTGAAATTATTTGAAAAGTTATGAAGCAAGGTAGCTTGCAATTTGTCAGCGTTAGCAGGCAAGATCAAGTTAGCTAAAATTACACAGATCAATCCTTATGGCACTATATTTCACATGCTTTGCAGTTATGTAGGCTTACCTGTCCAATAAGAAGAATGCCGATTCAGGGTCCCTCCCGGAATCAAATGTCCTGCCGATGTTCACTCTAGTTTTCGCTCGACCACGTTCACGTTCCCGCTTAGCCAGACGGTATTCAGTAAATGTTTTTTTTTTTTTTTTGGCTTACTCTGAGTTTGTGTAGGAGTCGTTGTTGTGCTGGGAGCCGGACGTTTGCTGGATTCCATCTCTAAGATAACGTTACCTAGTGTTGCAGTTTGTTGACACTGTTGAATAGCGGAAGAGAAGCACCGAGGCAAGGCTCTCGGGAGCACGCATAAACGTCACATCCTTTGGATTTTCCCAGCAAAAGCGACCCGCTCCCGTCGCATGAAAATCAATCTACAGGCTTTAATAGGCAACCTAGGAAGGTTTACATATTGCACCTTTAACTAGTTACAAGTAAGCTTAACTCATCTATGATTAAAGTATCGTTGTTTTGATTATTTAAATTGGGTTATAACATGTCTTATACAGTATAAGGAAAATTATGACTAGACTCTTGGTTAGCCATATGGCACACTGGACTTTACTCAGTAATTATTTTGTAAAGTACAATTGAGTAAAGAAGAATGGCTTAACTTAACAGGCTCCAAGTTCACCTGAGGTAACTCTAATCACCCTCATGGTGACTTCACAAAAATCTAAATTATCAACCAAATACAACAAAACAACAACAATAGTCATAAGAATTAAAACTATATACATTTATAAATAAAAAACTATTATTTTACTACATCAGTTCCCTTGTTTTGACCAAACAAACATAATTTATTCAAGCGCAAGTGTTTATGAGTATTCCACACAGCCACAGTTTTGTACTTGGTAATTCTGAGTTAGTAGTACTCAAAGCCAAAGTTTAAAGAACTTATGTATTTGAGTTATAATTCCAAAATGTGATATTTCAAATAATGTTTAATTAGGACCACATAAATGTTTTTATTAATGACAGCTTTAGGGTTTAGAGAGTAACGGTAACTTAATTAAAACTAGTAAGAATAGTAAAAACTTAAGATTAAGTTGAGTCAACAATTGTATACATATAATTTGAGATTACTATTAGTATTTACAGTGTATTTTCTCCATTTCTTATTTTCTTACACAAATGTCTAGGCGAACCCTGTAAGAACATTAGGCTACACTAACATCATGGCTGCCATTTTTACATTGGCAAGTACGACTCACATTTTCTCTAGAAAATGTGAAATCTAGTTGTTACAGTAATTGTTTTTATATGCAGTCCAGTAAGTCCCACACTTATTGCATCTGGCATTCAAGTTTTATCCACATATTTTTCATTAAACCTCATCAAAAAAAACAGATATTTGCTATAAAAATTAGTTAATTAAAACTATTCTCACAACAGAAGGTTAATGTTTTTCTCTGCAGTGAAAGCAAAACAGTAGTTGCAATGTTCTTAGTGTCAGAAGCTTTCTGAGGACAGAAACGTTGGCATTTCATATAATAGTGGGTAATATTTCACTGGAAATAAGGCCATGATGACAGATGAGGGAAGAGTATAGAGGGGACTGAGGGTGTGTGGAAGATTATAGAGGGTGTGTGTGTGTGTGTGTGTGTGTTGTGTTCACTTTACCCTCTTGCCCTTCATTCTGACAAGTAACTTGAACAGTTTATCCAGTCTTGTGTCATTTTTGTACAGTGCTTGATTGTAAACTCCATGACAGTGGACTAATGTAAATGGCAGTGAATGGTGGCAGAAAAATTAACTTTCCATATTAGTGTAAACCAGACGAGAATTAGTTGCGTGAGATTAAATGCAGGGAAGGTTCATCTCAAAGCACTGGTATGCATCTCCTCCCTCATGGGTTGTGCTGAGATGCAGTGCCTGGTACAGCAGAGTTCAAAACAAAGACTCATCTACACCCCCAGACACCCATGGCTTACAAGAGAGAGAGAGTCTGGTTACCAAAACAACAAGCCAGAGCAAGTGAATGTTTATAGTGCAGAGCTGTATATAGGGGGCATGTGCCCAAGTCTGTCAGTACATGAAAAATAATCACAATTAATTAAATCTTTTGTTTTTGATATGACTATATCACTGTATACTTTATATCTAAATACAGTGCATTCAGTATAAATGCTTTACTGTACTGTTCTCGTTTAATTTACAAAAAACAAAACAACATAATAAAGCTAAGTCACGAAGTTTTTTGTAAGACGTTATTGGTGCAAATTGTTTCAACGCACTGGTAAAATATGTAATTTCACAGGAATGAATCAAAATCTCCACTTCTAGCTCTATACACTGCTTTCATTACTCTAGTATAGAATGCTACGAACACAAGTGGAGTGATACAAACATTCAATTGTCTCAGTGGTTTTGGACTGCTATATGTATCGTGTCTGAAAACACAGGATAAAAAGCAGCAAACAAAACAGGCAATAAACAAAAAAGACAAGGGAAAATCTGCAATCAGTAACCAAAAGGCATATACACACAGAGATCAGTCAAATCAAGCAAACAAATCCAAAGCGATCAAGACAAAGGCAGGGATCATGAAAACAGGCAAACATCAAAACAATAAGACAATAGCCACTTTTCCACCATCAGGCTGAACGGTTCTGTGCTCGGTACGGAATAGTTACAGTAGCATTTCCACTTGAGTACGTTTCGGCGCGGCACGATTATAAATCGTTCTCGACCCGGAACTCTCGGCACGGTTAGCTAGCCGTACTCAAACGTGCTGGAGGAATAGCTTGCCAAGTTTGCTTATATTTGGCTAAAGTTAATAAAAGTTAATAAATATAGTGTATGTTTAGTGAATCTTCATGATTTTTATGATGATGGTTTAACTAGTATTGTAGTCTACATTTATTTTTTTACATGCCCTTTTCATCAGGGAAGTAGATTATTAGCTCATTAAAATTCAAAATATATCAATATATTTTCATATACCATTTTCATTTAATACATATAATAATTTGTCAGTAAATTCCTTTTTTAGTTAGTTTGGGAACTTGTACCTTTCTGTGTGTTCGTGTCTGATGGCATACAGAAGCCCTCATTCTCTTTGCTTTCCTTTTTTCAACATGGGCTGTGTCTTTTCTGTGGATTAGCAGAGTAAAACCAGGAAAAACGCAGTCCTATAAACTGGAACATGCTACTATCCTTCATAGCGCACTTGCTACAGTGTATCTCTCATGCCGTAGACAGCATAGTGGCTCAGTGGTCAGACCTGTCACCTTCGAGTCCCATCTCATTCCATGGGGCAGTGGTGGCTCAGTGCATAAGGCTCTGGGTTACTGACCAGAAGATCAGGGGTTCAAGCCCCAGCACTGCCAAAATGCCACTGTTGGGCCCTTGAGCAAGGCCCTTGACCCTATCTGCTCCAGGGGTGCTGTATCATGGCTGGCCCTGTGCTTAGCTGGGATATGTGAAAAGAATATTAATATATAAAAAATGATATGTGCAAATGTATAATGTGTGACAAAATAAAGGCTTCTCATGCTGTCACCAAAAGACAGATCTGTTAATGACATACTTCTGATTTCACTGTACTACAATGGAAATGTTTCCATACAATATAAACTTGATATTCTAGATACAGTGCTCAAATGGTCAGTGTCATTGTCTAACTCAGTGTGATAAGCAAAATCTCAAACATAAAAAAATCATGAAATGTCACTCTACCAATAACAGCAGCCTTTTCGCACAACTGCGTGAGGATGACGCGCTTCTAACACAGCTGTTACGTTGACAAGTGCTTGTGGGTTTCTTTTTCTTGGATCTTCAATGGTCATGAAAAATTCTATAACATCAAAACCATGCTAGGGCTGCCAAATTAAAATTCGAATTTTGAATATTCGTTGAATTAAAAAAATAAAATAAAATGCACATTCAAATGCTAAAACTGTGTATTCGAATCTTGGATTTGTGTCAAGCACTGATGATGACTTAAGATTGATCGCATTCTTGCGCTAAAAAAGGCTTGACACAGCGCAACAAATACAGTTGAACAGAAAGCAGGTGTCTCAATATGCTTTTATAAATTTCTTTTTAATTAGACACAGCATCTAAAAAACAGCGCTCCTGCACGGGACGTGGAATAAACAAAAACAAAGCGAAAAAACAAAGACATTCGTCTAGCGCACGATTAGCCTACATAGAAAAAAAAAATAGGTGGAGGCCTTTGGTCGTTGCGTCTTGCTCTCTTATAAGAGTTTCTGAGATTAAGCAATTTTTAAGCAGTTTTTTAAATCCTTTGTCAGGAAAGGAGTTCAACTTGTGTGTTTCGAGATCCTCACGTTCGGTTCCAGTCTGTGTTTCGTCTGTTTGAACATCCCCTGGCCTGGGCTCATAGTCTGAGCTGCTTCTGCACCGAGTTCAGTCAAATACCTCCGCTATCTGGGAATATTGCTACTTTACATACAAATGTAATGAATAAAAGACAATGTATTTTGCTGTTATTATGTCTCTCTCCACGTGGAATGTGAATGGGTTGGGGCACCCCATAAAAAGAAGGAAGGTTATTTATTTTCTTAAACATAAGTATGATATAGTGTTTCTTCAAGAAATGCATCTTTCCCCGCAGGAAGCAGAAAAATTGGGATGATATGGGGTGGACATGTTTTCTTTAGTGCTGGCTCAAGTAAGAGCAGGGGAGTCATTACACTGATAAGTAAACATCTACAATTCAAATGTCTAAAACAGATTAAAGATAAATTAGGAAGAGTCATTGTTGTTTTTGCAGAAATTCAGGGGCAAAGGTTGATTTTGGCTAATATCTACGCACCTAACGCTGATAACCAGGGCTTTTTTATAGATCTTGAAAGGATGTTGCAAGCCGCTGGCACCCCTCATGATATAATATTGGGAGGAGACTTTAATCTTTTGATTGGCTCAGTCCTTGATCATAGTGAAGCAAAAGTGTGCAAGCCCCCTACAGCAACACTGACGCTTCTCAGGATGTGTACAAATATTTTTTCAGAGAATTGACCCGACTGAAATACAGATATAATACTATTTTGTCGTGGAAGGTGGAGTTTTGGTTATTTAGGGCAAGACAGTCATATTTTGAGTCGGGGGACAAAGCAGGGAAGCTTTTGGCTAGATATATAAAGCAGAGAGAGTCTTTTTCTACCATTCCCTCAGTAAAATCTGCTGGTTGTGAAATTTTTACCTCGGCCATTGATATTAATTATGCTTTTAAAGAATTCTATCTTGATCTTTATAGTTCCATGTTTTCATCTGCTGATGAAAATATTAGAAACTTTGTGGAACCATTAGATCTCCCTAAACTGACGACTGAGCAAAACATTCTGTGATAACCTTGGAGGAGCTTGACGAGGTAATTAAGGCCCTGCCTATAGGCAAGTCTCCGGGGCCAGATGGCTTTGCCGCTGAATTTTTTAGATCTTATGCTACTGAACTGGCTTCACTTCTGAAGAAGTTTATATGGAATCATTAAAGAATGGAAAGCTTCCGCCAACCATGACACAAGCCTGGATCAGTCTGATTCTTAAAAAGGACAAAGATCCAAGTGAATGTAAGAGTTAACGTCCAATTTCCCTGATCCAGCTAGACGTTAAAATTGTCAAAAATTTTGGCTGACCGATTAAGTTATTACATCTCTTATCCATATAGATCAGGTGGGGTTCATTCAGGGCCATAGCTCTTCTGATAACATTAGGCATTTCATCAATATCATGTGGTCAGTGGCAAATGATCAGATTCCGGTCGCTGCCATCTCACTTGACACCGAAAAGGCGTTTGATATGGTAGAATGGGATTATCTTTTTAAGATTTTGGAAATGTACGGGTTTGGGAATACTTTTATTGAATGGATTACGTTACTTTATAGACACCACGTAGCGGCAGTACAATCAAATGGATTAATTTCAGATTATTTTACTCTGGATGGGGCACCCGGCAGGGTTGCCCTCTTTCCCCATTATTGTTCTGTCTTGCCCTGGAACCATTAGCAGCTGCGATAAGAAAGGAGGATGATTTTCCAGGGGTGATGGCGGGAGGTGAGGCACGTAAGCTTTTGCTTTATGCATATTCTATTTTATTATTCATCTCTGACCCCATTAGATCTATGCCTTGTCTCCACAGGATTATTAGTTCCTTCTCTAAGTTCTCAGGTTACGGAGTCAATTGGTCTAAATCCGAAGCTTTGTCTCTGACAGCGTACTGCCCTGTAACGGCTTTTCAGCCGGGCACCTTCCAGTGGCTCAAACAGGGCATTAAGTATTTGGGCATTTTATTCCCAGCTAATTTGTGTGATTTAGTTAGAGTTAATTTCGACCCTTTAATAAAAAGGTTTTCGAGTGATGTGAGTATGTGGGCTTCATTACATTTATATATGTTTGGGAAGGTTAATGTTATTAAAATGAATTTTATTTCAAAATTCAACTACCTGCTACAATCTCTCCCTGTAGATGTCCCCCTCTCTTATTTTAAGCAATCTGATAGCATAGCGAAATCCTTTATTTGGAATGGTAAATGTCTCATATTACATTTCAACAAGTTACATAGGCCGATTGACAAGGGTGGGCTAGGCCTACCCAAGATTTTGTTTTATTATTATGCATTTGGTCTCAGACATTTGGCTTATCGGTCGCTTCCACATGAGAGAGCCCCTCCCTGGTTTTGTATTAAACAGGAAGTCCTTGCCTCTGTTTCGCTATTGCAAAGCCTTTCTATCAAACCGGAGAAGTTAAGTCACACCCCGTTATCTCGCATTTGCACGTGGTTTGGACAAAGGTGTCCAGAGTGTTTAATTCGGACATTTATTTAAATGTTGCCTCAAGCACCTAGCTGAACCCTAAATTATGTATTAATAAGTCCCCTTTCTGTTGGTTAGAGTGGATTGGGAGGGGGGTTACTACACTCGGGGACCTATATGAGAGTGGAGTGCTGAGATCTTTTGAAAATGTGGTTCAACATTTTAAGATTCCTAGATCCCAGTTCTTTAGGTATTTACAGCTGCGCCACTTGTTCTGTACTATTTTTGGGAGTAGTATACACCCCCCTAAAGCAGCAGATACTCTGGAAGTTGTGATTACTGCTTTTGGAAAAGGTCATGAGGCATCGGTGTATTACTCCCTGTTAATTCAGAGTCGTATTCTCTCAAGAGAATATGGGAGAAAGATTTAAACTTGGTATTGGAGGAGGAAATGTGGGCTAGGGTTCTAAAAAGCATCAACTCTACATCTAGAGATGCAAGGGTCCATCTGATGCCATTTAAGATTTTGCATCGATTCTACTGGACCCCCTCTAGATTGTAAAGGTTGGGTCTTAAAGACACACCTACCTGCTGGCGGTGCCAATCAGAAGACGGGGACACAACACATGTTTTTTGGGGATGTGTAAAGATCAAAGAATTTTGGTTGAGGGTTGAGAACTTTATGTGTGAGGTATTAGACACTGAATTTTCATTTAGCCACAGACTCTGTATCCTGGGTGATGGAACGACTCTTAATATTGGGGACAGATATTTAAAAAGTTGGGTCCTAGCCTGAGTCATGATTGGTAGAAAAATCTTCCTTGGGGGATATAGAAGTTGGCTGGGGCACCCTCATTTAGGGAGTGATGTGGGGAGATGGGAGAGGTGGCGGCGTTTGAGGAGATGTTTTTAGAAGGCTGGGGAAATGGGATTTGTTTGTTAGGAAGTGGGGGGGTTATTTGGCTTTTTTGGAGGAATCACATGGAGGGGCAGTGGAGAGGGATTTGTAGTTTAGTTGGGTATGTGTTTTATTGATGTTGTTTGAATGTATATCTTGTTTTGTTTATTATTATTATTTTGTTATTTTATTTTGATGCTCTAGTTGTTGGTGACCACAGTAGTGCATGTTTGTGTTGGGTGGGGGCTGGGGGGGGTGTTGAATGTTCGGGGGGAGGGGGTTTAATGTGAATAATTGATACTGTTTTTAATGTTGTGTTTGTATGTTTTGAATAAATAAAATGGTTAATAACAACAAAAAAACTTTTAAATATTTTAAATCTAACCCTCTTTGTCTCGGATTGCATTTGCTGAGCTTCTTCAGAAAATGTAAATTGCATTATGAGGTGTATCGCAGCTCAACCGGCAGGTCATTTCGGTGAGGTCCATCTGAAGTCCAAGTTTCAGGCAGTGGAATATGAAGTATCCCATGTCTTACGGTTGGAGTTGGCATTAGTTCATCCTCTGAAGTCCACTGTAGTAGATTGAAGTGATGTCTTGATGGCACCGGCTTCAGTTAGTCATCATCACTCAGCGACATGAAGCAGTGGAGTCTGACACCAAGCAGGAATGGTGCTGGATCTAAGATAGGATAGGAATAGGAATCCCGAGGTTGAGACAGGGAAACAAATAGAATAATGTTAGCGTAGATGCCATTCAATTTATTGCAGAGTTATAGATTATGAGAAGTGTTTCCGGTTCCGACAGATCTAACCTAAGCAGCCTAATTATGAGTTGATGGATAAATTAGGTGTATGCCTGGTTAAATAGATGAGTCTTTAGTCTAGACTTAAACTAAGAGAGTATGTCTGTGTTCCGAACAGTGTAAGGAAGACTATTCCATAGCTTAGGAGCCAAATAGGAAAATGATCTACCTCCTTTTGTGGATTTGAATATTGTAGGTACTCTTAGCAGGACAGAATTGTGCAACCATAATGAACGTGATGGAATATAGCATGGTAGAAGGTCACTTAAGTATTGTGGAGCTAGACCATTCAAAGCTTTGTACATAATATAATTTTTTATACAAAATTTAACAGGTAGCCAATGTAATGACGATAAAATGGGGCTAATATGATCATATTTATTGGTTCTAGTCAGCACTCTGGCTGCTGCATTTTGAACCAATTGAAGTTTATTTATTAAACTTGCAGGACATCCTCTCAGTAATTCATTACAATAATCTAGTCTTGAGGTCATGAATGCATGAATTAGTTTTTCGGCATCAGCAACAGAGAGGATGTGTAGTAACTTAGCAATATATCTGAGGTGGAAGAATGCTGTTTTACAAACATTGGAAACTTGATTTTCAAAGGACATATTAGTAACAAATATACCACCTAATTTCTTTGCTGTAGAAGACAATGTAACAGTACATCCATCGAGAGTCAAATTATATTTTAGTGGCTTATTTTTAGTGGTTTTTGGTCCAGTAATTAGTATCTCTGTTTTGTCGGAATTGAGAAGGAAATTTATGGCCATCCAATCTTTGATTTCATTGATACACTCTTCTAATTTGGAGAATTGTGACATTTTGTTGGGTTTCGAAGAAATCTAAAGTTGGGTATCGTCGGCATAACCGTGGAAACTTATTCCATGATTCCTGATAATATCTCCCAGGGGAAGCATATATAAGGAGAAAAGCAGAGGCCCTCAAACTGATCCCTGTGGCACTCCATACTTAACTTTTGTTTGATTTGACAATTCCTCATTTACTCAGTGTTAGTAAAATATGATTCGGTTGCTTTATTCTGTCACTCTTCGATCAGGAGATGAATTCACCAGTGGGAAGAAATACACGGACACAGAATGTCACAAGCAGTTCTTCGATTTATTAAAAGCAAGCAAGGGGTTTATATGGTTCTTGTCACACAAGGCTGGTTACACCCTTTACCTCAAACTTTCTCAATCCTCCATATATGGAATTGTTTCCTCTTGCTTACAGAAGTACATTCATGTCAAGTACCTTTTGTGCTCAAGACAGTGCCGAGAACATAAAAGCAGATAAGCAAGCATCAGCATAAAAATGTCACATTGTTCCATCTGAGGCCTATTTCTTACACACAGACAAGGTGGAAGCAGTCTGCTAAATAGGACCTAAACCATGCTAATGCAAGTCCGCAAATGCCAACATAATTCTCAAGCCTATCCAAAAGAATGTGTGATCTATGGTGTCGAAGGCAGCACTAAGATCTAAAAGAACTAGAAGAGAAATTCAGCCACAATCAGATGATAAGAGTAAGTCATTTGTAACTGATAAGAGCAGTTCCTGTACTGTAATGGGGTCTAAATCCTGACTGAAATTGTTCATATATACCATTGCTCTGTAGAAATGAACATAGTTGGGAGGACACTACCTTTTCTAGTATTTTTGACATAAATGGGAAATTTGAAATTGGTCTATAATTAGCCAGTTCTCCAGGATCGAGCTGTGGCTTCTTAATAAGCGGTTTGATAACTGCCATTTTAAAGTTTCTTGGGACATGTCCTAAGGATAGTGAGGAGTTAATATTAAGAAGAGGTTCTGAGATTACAGGGAACATCTCTTTTAAGAGCTTAGTTGGTATTGGATCTAACATTCATGTTGTTGCTTTTGATGTTTCGATAAGTTTTATTAGCTCTTCATGAACAATGTCATCGAAGGATTGAAGTTGCTTGTGAGGAAAATTATGAGACATTGTTTTCTGAGGTGCTGTGTCAGATGATTGCATTATTCCAATTTTATTTCTGATGTTTTTAATTTTATCAGTAAAGAAATTCATGAAGTCATTACTGTTGTGCTATGACGGAATATCTGGTTCAGTCGAGGATTTATTCCTAACCAATTTAGCCACAGTACTGAATAAACACCTTTGTTGTGGTTATTTTCTATGAGTTTGCTAAAATATGCTGACCTGGCAGTTTTTAGTGCCTGTCTGTAGATATAGACACTATCCTTCCATGCACCGCGAAATACATCTAATTTTGTATACTTCCACTTGCACTCTTTTCTGAGCAGCTCTCTTAAGAGCATGAGTGTGATCATTGTACCATGGTGCAGGGCTTTTTTCTTTAATTTTCTTTAAATCGAAGGGGGCGACACTATCAAGAGTGCTAGACAAGACTGTATTTATATTTTCTGTGATTACATCATGTTCTTCTATACTTTTTGGCTTACTGAGTATTTGAGACACATCTGGAAGAGTATTAGTGAAGCTATCTTTAGTGGTCCAAAGAATAGTTCTACTTGAACAATAGCATGGTGTAGATTGAGTGACATTAGTTAAATCGCAGCATACAAGAGATGAGGTAATGATCTGAGATGTCATCGCTCTGCGGAAGAATTTCTATAGTATCAACATCAAATCCATATGACAGAATTAAATCTAGCATATGATTATGGCGATGAGTTGGTCCTCTCACATTTTATCTGATTCCAAGAGAGTTGAAAATATCAATAAATTCAAATCCCAATGTTTCATTTTCATTATCTATGAATGTTGAAGTCACCAGCAATTAAAGCTCTATCCACAGTAACTACTAGATCTGATAGAAAAAATGCAAATTCACCAAGGAAATCAGAATATGGCTCAGGTGATCTATTTACTGTAGCAAGTGCAAAATGTCACTGTAACAGGTAAAAGTTGGGCAGGGAGGAGGTGGGAACCGGCTGAACAGTCAACATAAAGGTTTAATATCAAACTCAACTTAAAGCCAACATAAACAAACATGCAACGTGGCATCTGTCTTGAACTGGCACCTCTGGCTGCCCCTTATCTCATTCTCCCGCTGATCAGCTGATTCAGTGCCGGCCGTGCTCTGTCACGGCCCAGCCACGCCCTCCTCCTCGTCACAGTCACATTGAGCATTATTAGTTCAAAATACTTAAACTTATTATCCTGTTATCTATTATCTTATTTAACTTATCATGTTCTCTGAGTAACACCAAAAACTTCACTGTAAATTGTCGCAACACCTCCTCATCAACACTTCAGACGAGGCTCATGTTTATAACAATAACCTGGGGGAGTAGACTTATTTAAACTAATATATTCATCCGGTTTAAGCCAGGTTTCAGTCAAACAGAGCGCATCCAAACTATGATCTGTAATAATTTAATCTACAATTAGTGCATTGGTTGAAAGAGATCTAATGTTTAGTAGTGCTACCTTTATATGATGTTTATCTTAAATTTTTTTTTTGTGGTTATTTTCAGGTTTGATCTTAATCAGGTTTTTTCTAAATGATTTAAGGAGGGGTTTGTGTTTGGTAGTTCAGGGAACAGACACAGACTCCTTATGATATCTAGGTGATACAGTCTCTATGTGTTGTAGTTTATGTGACCTGTGTGATGTTTCAAGGCAGCTAGCAAACGGATGGTTAAGCCATTCTATCTGCTTCCTGACCTGGGCTCCAATTAGTCAAATACTTTCACTATTAAGACTATGAGCCAAATTACTAGGGAGGAGAGTGGTGCCTTCCCTGGAGGGATGGAGTCCGTCTCTCTTTAGCAGGTCAGGTCTACCCCAAAAACTCTTCCAATTGTCTATAAATCCTATCTTTTCTCCAGACACCACTCAGACATCCAGTAATTTAATAAAACTAATCTACTATAAACCTCGTCACCACGATGAGTAGGGCTGCAACTAAAGATTGTTTTGATAATCGACTAATCTCAAGATTATTAGAATGATTATTCAACTATTCAGGCGATTACTGCAAAGATTTTTTTTTTTCAGTCAATTTTACAAGAGACGAACTGCTGAACATTCAACAGCATACCCCAATCTTTTCCAGGATTTTGAATATTCTGACATTTTGTTTGACATTTTAGTCACGGCTGTGTTGTTTAAATGCGCTATGAGACGCAGGCGAGGGAGACGAGCAGGCGCATTGGTCAAGCTCCGTCGCCGGGGCTTTCGAACAACGCTGCAGAGCATTCATCTAGCGAATCTCTGCTCTCTCCCTAACAAAACGGATGAACTACATCTCCTCACCTGCACAAACAAGGACTTTTCAAACTCTGCTGCTTTGTGCTTCACAGAAACCTGGCTGAGTGAAGCCATTCCGGACAGCGCGTTACATCTGCCGGGCTTTCAGCTGTTCAGAGCGGATCGCATCGTGGAGTTAACGGGGAAAATGAGAGGCGGTGGAACATGCTTTTACATCAATGAAAGTTGGTGTACAGATGTAACAACGTTAAAGAAGATGTGCTATCCTAATTTGGAAGCGCTCTTTATTAACTGTAAGCCTTTCTACTCGCCAAGGGAGTTTTCCTCGTTTATTCTGTTGAGTGTGTATATCGCGCCAAATGCGTGTTTGAATGCCACGCTGCAACAGCTGGCTGGCTGATCAAATCACAGACATGGAACAAAAATACCCGGACTCAGTTATTATTATTCTTGGGGATTTTAACAAAGCAAACCTCACACGTGAACTGCCCAAATACAAACAGCACATTGCATGCCCCACCAGAGACAGAAATATACTGGATCATTGTTACACAACAATAAAGGATGCATATCGCTCTGTCCCTAAAGCAGCTTTGGGACTATCTGATCACTGTCTGGTTCATCTTCTTCCAACCTACAGACAGAAATTAAAATCTGCTAAGCCTGTATTAAGGACTGTAAAGAGATGGACCAATGAAGCAGAGCTGGAACTACAAGCCTGCTTTGACTGCACTGATTGGAGTGTTTTTGAGGCTGCAGACACCAATCTGGACGAGCTCACAGATACTGTTACATCATATATCAGTTTTTGTGAGGATATGTGCATTCCTACTAGGACTTATTTAACATTTAACAACGGAACTCAGGCAGCTTTGTCAGGCCAAAGAGGATGCTTACAGAGTTGGGGATAAAGTCTTGTACAATCAGGCCAGGAACACACTGAATTAGGGAATCAGAGTGGCTAAAAGAAGATACTCTGAGAAGCTGAAAAACAAGATTTCAACTAACGACCCTGCATCAGTGTGGAGTGGCATGAAACAACTTACGAATTACAGGACTCCTGCCCCCAACCCTTTGGTGGACAAACAACTGGCTGACGACCTGAATGTGTTCTACTGTAGATTTGAAAGGCCCAATCTCACACCCCACACCCACTCTGACCTTCACTTCACACAAACACCAACACCTCCTGCAACCCCCCTCCTCCCCCCTCCTGCTACTCAACCTGTACTTAAGATCTGTGAAGATGATGTGAGCCACGTCTTTCAGCAACAAAGGATAAGGAAAGCACAGGGCCCAGATGGCGTTTCACCTGCATGTCTTAGATCCTATGCTAACCAGCTGGCCCCCATCTTCACACAGATCTTCAATAGATCACTGGAGCAGCGTGAAGTCACATTTGAGAGACTGGTGTTGGCTCACCTGAAGAACATCACTGGACCCTTTCTAGATCCCCTTCAATTTGCTTATTGAGCAAACAGGTCTGTGGATGATGCAGTCAACATGGGATTGCATCATATCCTGCAACATCTGGACAGACCAGGGACATATGCAAGGATCCTTTTTGTGGACTTCAGTTCGGCTTTCAACACCATCATCCCAGCTATACTCCAGAATGAATTACACCAACTCTCTGTTCCCATGTCTATCTGTCAGTGGATTACCAGCTTTCTGACAGACAGGCAGCAGCTTGTGAGACAGGGGAAACTCACTTCCAGCACCTGTACAATCAGCACTGGTGCCCCCCAGGGATGTGTGCTCTCCCCACTACTCTTCTCCCTCTACACCAATGACTGCATAGCCAAGGACCCCTCTGTCAAGCTCCTGAAGTTTGCAGATGACACCACTGTCATCGGCCTCATCCGAGATGACAATGAGTCTGCATACAGAAGGGAGATTAAACAGCTGGCTCTCTGGTGCAGTCAAAACAACCTGGAGCTGAACACACTCAAAACGGTGGAGATGATTGTGGACTTTAGGAGGAACACCCAAACACTGACCCCCTTCACCATTCTAAACATCACTGTGGCAGCAGTGGAGTCATTCAGGATCCTGGGCACTACCATCTCACAGGACCTGAAGTGGGAGACCCACACTGACTCCATTGTGAAAAAGGCCCAGCAGAGGTTGTACTTCCTTCGCCAGCTGAGGAAATTCAACCTGCCACAGGCGCTGCTGATACAGTTCTACTCAGTGGTCATTGAGTCTGTCCTCTGCACTTCAATAACTGTCTGGTTTGGTTCAGCTACAAAATCAGACATCAGAAGACTACAAAGGACAGTTCGGACTGCTGAGAGGATTATTGGTTGCCCACTGCCCCCCCTTCAAGAACTATACACTTCCAGAGTGAGGAAAAAGGCTGGAAAAATCACTCTGGACCCCACTCACCCTGCCCACTACATTTTTGAATTGTTGCCTACTAGCCAACGCTTCAGAGCTCTGAACACCAGAACCATCAGGCACAGGAACAGTTTTTTCCCCTCAGACTATCCTTCTCATGAACAGTTAAATTGCCCCATTGAGCAATAACTATATGTAATACACAGTTTAGTCTTTTTTATATTTATCCAACACATTCAACCTCTTCTGCCATTTCATTCCTCTGGAAAAAAAATAAATAAAAACATTTGCACTGTACATAACAGATCTGTATTTACACTGTACATAACAGATTGTATTAGATTTGCACTACCCATGTGTATGTATGTATGTATGTGTGTGTCTGTACGTATGTGTATAATTGTTTTTTATTTATTTTTATTATCTATGTCTTGCTGCTGTTTTTGTATTGTTTTTGTATTGTTGTACACTGGAAGCTCCTGTCACCAAGACAAATTCCTTGTATGTGTAAGCATACTTGGCAATAAAGCTCATTCTGATTCTGATTCTGATTAATCATTAGCTCTTAACGACTATTCAGCTTGTGCCTCGAAGTTGTATTAAATTTGCTTACTAACAATAAAGAGGACAAAATCTTAAAGACATACCTCTTAATGACATTTACTGAATTACAATGGAAACTTGGATTTTTATTAAATTTAATTCAGTAAAAAAAGTAATTGCAAAAAAATTATAATGTTAAAGAGTTTTTGTCTTATTTTCCATTTAAAATGATCTACAAATCCTTAAAAAAAGATACATTTACTTGAGAAGCAACATATTAGATATTTAGACTTGCTTTTAGAGAATGTATCTTGAATATTTAAGTGTAATTTGTATACAAGTGTATTTTCTCACTTGTTCATACTTCTGCTAGTGCAGTAAAGAAAAAAATATACTTGTATTCATATCTTGTTTTAAGGATTTTTAGATATTTTAAAATATTTAAGGATTTTAAGATATTTAAAAATATTAAATATTATATTCAACATTCTCCGATAACAATTTTTTCTTCTGCAGTATAGCTCCTAAAGTAAATGAACATTGTTTTAAAGGAGATTTAGATAACAAGCCAAAAATACTAATCAAAAATATATTTAGTTCCAGTGTATAATGGGCTAAGACTACACTCTCTCACCTTTATGTTCACTTCAATCCATCTTTAACTCACAAAAAACAAAATTTCTCTTCTTAATAGAGCTGCATCTTTCCAATTTTCTTCATGATAAGATACACACAGTGAACGTGACACATATATTACGATTCACTATGTCGTGAGCCATCGCGTTATAATCTAGCTGCAGCAAACGCGCGCGAGTGATGAGCGTCCCCACGTCAGAGTGTGCATCAGCCAGGAGAAGATTCAATCTCTTCCCCGGTTACTTCACTCAACTCATAGATACGGCGCTGACCGCATAGACAAATTCCAGTTTCTGAGTTTATTTTCATAACCCGCTTTCTTATTATTTCAACTTTAATAAAGGATGCTTTAAAGATATAATGCCAGGGTGTTTCATTTTTAGATGCTCTTACATGCAAGTTTTGCTTAAGAGGAATGCCAGATCTTTGTATTTTTGCATTTTAATTCCCTCGTGCTTTGCGATCTACATCACCTTTTAGAATGTTTGGAATGTGTTTTCTTCCTCTCTTCAATCAGGCACAAGCCGCATTGCTGCTCTTGCACGCCATCATTAGTGTTTCATGCTATCTCATGTCATCTTAAATGAGATCAAACGACTATTCGACAATGAACATTTTTGTCGACAATAACATTGACTAATTTTTTCAGCCTTAACAACAAGCAGGGAAGGGGCCAGAGCATATTACCGTGTCTGACATAGTTTTTGCAAGTTCACACACCTCTTTAACATTATCTCTAGTGATCTCCGACTGGCGAAGCCGGGAATCATTAGTGCCAACTTGAATAACAATTTTAGAAAATCTACGTTTAGCATTAGCCAGCACTTGTACATTTTATCTGATGTCAGATGCCCGAGCCCCTGAAATGCATTAAATAATAGTGGCTGGAGTTTCTATTTCCACGTTCCTTACAATAGTCACCTATAGCAAGGGCTCTTTCAATATGATTCTCAGTGGATGCATCACTGAGTGGGGAGAATCGATTGGAAATCCTAACAGGAACGGGAGAGTGGTGTCGCTTTGCTGAGCGAGTATGCCACCGAGATGTCACCCAAACACCCTGCTGCGGGGGCTATACAGCTGGAACCAAAGTGTGTGTGTTGCTCAGTGAACTAATCTCATCCGAAATGATATCTACCGGCTTCTCTTTCTCACATGTCTCTAATTCATTAACCTTCTCCGTCAGCCTGACTAGTTCCTTACATTTATTACATGTAAATCCCTCACAGCTGACGGAAGAATCTATAGTAAACATGTGGCATGCAGTGCAGGAAACGATAATATGAGTGGATGCCATGACTTACCGCAATTGTTTGTTGTTGTTGTGGTGGTGGTTTTTGAGCAGTGAGGGTTTGAGATCAATGTGAATCCTGCACACAATTGTTTGTTGTTGTGGTGATTCCTGATCAGCAGAGTTTTGAGATTGATGCAATAATCCGTGTAAAACACAGAGGAGTATGTGAATGCACACAGTCGAAACGAGATGTATACAAGCAGAAAAAAAGGAATAGAATAACTGTAACTGTTGTAAAATGGCAAAGATTAAAGATAAAATGATGAATGTAGAGGAATAAGCAATACTAAGCAGGCAAGCAAACTACAAACACAGACTCAAGCAGTGTGCCGGCAGCAACCAGAACAGTATCAAAAACAGTATTTTAAACCACAACATGCACATATATGCTAGAAAGTGCACAAATGATGAATTTTGAGTTAGATTTATGCAAAAATCACCTTTAACATTTAAATTTAAATCTGACCTGGCTGTTCACACTGAAGGCACATTGGAAAAAATCAGATACGTGTCCGATTTATTTCCACATATGAAAGTGGCCCAGATAAGATTTAAAAATGTCAGATTCAAAGCACCTTTGGCATATGAAACACAGAGAAAGCAAGAGCCTTACACAAGAATTTCAAGATAAGAGACATACCAAAACAAAAGTCCAAAACAATCACTACAGAGTTTGTGCAGTGGTCAAGTCAGCTGGGGATGCTGAGGGCTCAATTGTCATGTCAGCTGGGGATGAAGAGGTCAAGGCAGCTGTAGACGCAGAGGGCGCAGAGGTCAGGGCAGTGGGAGATACAGAGAGCTCAGAGGTGAATGCAGCTGGGGACCCAGCAGGCTCAGTGGTCAAGGCAGCTTGGTATGTAGAGGTCAAGACTGCCGAGAATGCAGTGGTCAAGACAGCTTCAGACACAGAGGACAAGTTATCAGAAGACTCAGAGGTCAGGGCACCAGGGGACACAGAGGTCAAGGCATTAGGGGACTCAAAGTTCAGGGAAGCTGATGACACAGAGGTCAGGGAAGCTGGAGACTCAGAGGTCAAGGCACTAGGAGACTCAGAGTTCAGGGCACTAAGGAACTCAGAGGTCAGAACAACGGGGGACTCAGAGGTCAGGGCAGCTGGGGTCTCTGAGGGCTCAGAGTCCAGGGCAGCTGTGGACTCATAGGGCTCAGAGGTAAAGGCAGCTGGAGACTCATAGGGCTCAAAGGTCAGGGCAGCTGTCAGGGCAACTGTGGACTCATAGGGCTCTGAGATCAAGGCAGCTGGGGACTCATAGGGCTCAAAGGCTGGGTTAGCTGGGGACTCATAGGGCTCAAAGGTCAAGGCAGATGGGGTCCGGTGGAATGCAACGTGCTCTTCTCCTGGATCTGGGCGCAAAGGCTTCCTCTGAGCGGCTCGGCGAGGGGAAGGAAAGCCCAGCATCCTGGCCCGTCTGCCGCAATGCATGCTCCAATCCCCTGCATCTCATCTAATTTGCACCGGGGGTCTGTGCTGCGGGTCCAGGGACGCATCTAACTCGCACCGGATCCTTCCCGCTCTGTTCCTGAACCTGCGAGGATGCCATTGTGTGCACGAGAGGGAGAGGTGGGTCATTCCACCACAATGTCTTAGAATACTTTGAAGAATTTAAAGGACTAGTTCACGCAAAAAAATTTATTCTCTCGTCATTTACTCAGGTTACACAGATGTGTATGACTTTCCTTTTTCTGTAAAACACAAATGAAGATTTTTAGAAGAATATCTCAGATGGTCCTCAATGTAAGTGAATGGTGACCAGAATTCAGAAAGTCCCAAAAGGACATAAAGACAACCTAAAAGTAATCCATAAGTCTCCAGTAGTTAAATCCATATTTTCTAAAGTGATATGATAGGTGTGGGTGAAAAACTGATCAATATTTAAATCCTTTTTTTTACTATAAACCTCCTCCTTTGAACAGCCCCAACCAGTATGTGGCTGAATATGAAAATGAAAGTCACTTCCACACCAGAATGTTGAAGGGAAAATGAAAGTGTAGATTTACCGTGGAAAAAAAGGACTTAAATTTTGATCTGTTTCTCACCCACACCTACCATATTGCTTCAGTAGATATGGATTTAACAACTCCAGTTCTGGTCACTATTCACTTGCATTGTAAGTTCCAACAGAGCTAAGATATTCTTAAAATCTTTGTTTATGTTCTGCAGAAGACAAAGTCATACACATCTGGGATGGCATGAGGGTGAGTAAATAAGAGAATTTTCATTTTCTGGTGAACTACAAGAAGAATAAAGAAATTAATAGGAAAAATACTTCCGCCACCAAAACGACTGAAAAAGAGAAACAAGAAACTTTTACAGCTCATGTGTGTTGTTGTATGTCATTAACTATTAGTAACTTACATAAAGCTATAATTTATTTCAGTCATAAAGAATGCAGTGTTCTTTTTGATTTAAGTAACTTTTATTTATGGTGACAATTAAAGCCACAAATACAAATATCTGAGAGTACAAAAGTCCAACTATTTCCACTTTCCACAAAAGTCAAACTAGCTTCCACTACATACAATATAATTAGTCATTGTTATACATCAATAAATCTCAACCTTATCATAATCATGCAGGACAGGAGATGTCAGGTGGCCTTTAAAGGGCTGTTATCACCTATTCATTCAGCCAGCCCATACACCACTGTAACAGGCTGAATAATTGCTTTGCCAAGATTAATAGAAGTGCTCAAACTGCTTTCTGTTTAAGCAAACTGTGTTAGCCTTCTTTCTGTAACATAACACCTGTGCAGCTTATATGGGATTGTAAAAGATGAGGCGAGAAGCAGTTTTCCTTCTTAAGGTGAGGCTTTATTTTTCCTCTTCACCACACCACTTTCCAGTTTTCCTTTTAAGCACTAAGCTAAATCCTATCACACACTGATTTCACAAATAAACTTTCACTAACAATCCTTGCTCTGGCTCGGCTCTGTCGTGTCCAGTCTCTCTCTCTCGTCTGAGTGCTGCGTGGCCCTATTTATGCCGCTCTCCCCGTGCTCACTGAAATTAGAGACAGGTGTTAGACATAATTTAGCTCAGGTGTAAGTGCCCTTACCGCTCTCTCTCTCTCCGGAGAGATGCTTGACCACGCCCCCGCTGCCACATATCCCCACCACCCGACTCAGGCCGGGACGGCATCCGGCCTGCCTACCACTCCCCCCCGCCCCAGCAGGTAGTATCGGAGTGTGAGGACCGCCCACTTGATGGCGAGACACTCCTTTTCCACTGTGCTGTACTTAGTTTCCCTTAACGAGAGCTTACGGCTAATGTACAGCACCGGGCGCTCCTCCCCCTCCACCACCTGCGAGAGTACGGCCCCAGCCCCCTGTCTGAAGCATCAGTCTGTAAAACAAAAGGGAGAGAGAAGTCAGGTGAATGTAAAAGCGGCCCCCCGCAAAGTGCAGCTTTAACTTGCGTGAACGCCCGTTGACACTGCTCCATCCACTGGACCGGATCTGGAGCTCCCTTTTTAGTGAGATCAGTCAGCGGGCTGGTGACGTCCGAATAATTAGGTACGAACCTTCTATAATAGCCAGCCAGCCCCAGGAACTGTCTCACCCCCTTTTTGGTCTTGGGTCTCGGGCAGGTCGCAATCGCCACTGTCTTGTCAATTTGGGGATGCACCTGCCCGTGGCCCAAGTGGAACCCCAGATACCGTACCTCCACCCGTCCAATCGCGCACTTCTTCGGATTCGCTGTGAGTCCCGCTCGGCGCAGCGATCTCAGAACCGCCCTCAGATGTTGCATGTGCCGCTGCCAATCATTGCTATAAATAATGATGTCATCTAAATAGGCAGCGGCGTAAGCTGAATGCGGCCTGAGGATTCGGTCCATGAGACACTGAAACGTAGCCGGGGCTCCAAACAAACCGAACGGAAGAGTCACAAATTGGTGTAATCCAAACGGTGTGGAGAAGGCGGTTTTCTCACGGGAAATTGGTGTCAAGGGGATCTGCCAATAACCCTTCGTCAAATCCAATGTCGAATAAAAATGAGCAGTGCCCAACCGATCGAGCAACTCATCAACGCGAGGCATTGGATATGCATCAGATTTAGACACCGCGTTGACTTTTCTATAATCCACACAGAATCGCACAGACCCGTCGCTCTTAGGCACTAGAACAACTGGGCTGGACCAATCACTGTGGGATTCTTCTATTACCCCCATATCAAGCATCGCATCCAATTCTTCCCGAACGATTTTCTTCTTGTGTTCAGGTAATCGATAGGGGCGGCTACGTACCACGACCCCCGGCTCGGTCTCGATGTGGTGATGGATGAGGTTTGTACGTCCCGGTAGGGACGTACAGAGGGGAGAACACATCTGCGAACTCCTGTTGCAACCTAGCAACCTCCGCGAGTTGGCTCGGTGAGAGGTGGTCTCCGCAAATGACCGGGGTGAACTGATTATGTTTTGAACTCACCTCCGGTCCGAGCTCCGTTTTCTCGGGAACTACCGTAGCCAACGTCACGGGAACTGCCTCCCTCCACAATTTCAGGAGATTGAGGTGGTATATTTGACGTGCGTCCCCTCTATCGGTTCGTTTAACTTCATAATCGAGATCTCCCACTCATCGTGTGACCTCAAAGGGTCCTTGCCACTTGGCGAGTAGTTTAGAGCTCGATGTGGGAAGCAATACAAGCACTTTATCTCCCGGTGCAAATTCCCTTAGCTGAGTTCCCCTGTCATACAGTCGGCGCTGTCGTTCTTGAGCTTGGAGCAAATTCTCCTGTGTTAGTTGCCCCAAGGTGTGGAGTTTTGCCCTAAGATCAAGAACATACTGAATTTCATTTTTACTGTTTGAAGGTCCTTCCTCCTAGGCCTCTCGCAATACATCAAGCACGCCACGTGGGCGTCGCCCATATAGCAGCTCAAATGGGGAGAAGCCAGTGGAGGCTTGCGGGACCTCTCGTACTGCAAATAACAGGGGTCGAGCCATTTATCCCAATTTCTAGTATCATCATGCACGAACTTACGAATCATGTTTTTGAGGGTTTTATTAAATCGTTCCACCAGGCCATCCGTTTGAGGATGGTATACACTGGTGCGAATCGATTTAATATTTAACAACTCGTACAGTTCGCGTAGTGTTCGTGACATAAATGTTGTGCCTTGATCGGTGAGTATTTCTTTCGGAATCCCCACCCGGGAGATTATTTTGAAGAGTGCCTCCGCAACACTGCGTGCTGAGATGTTGTGAAGAGGCACTGCTTCCGGATATCGCGTTGCATAGTCCACTAGGACCAATACAAAGCGATGTCCGCGTGCTGACCGTTCTAATGGCCCGACGAGGTCCATTCCAATTCTCTCAAAGGGGACCTCGATCAGAGGGAGAGGGCGCAATGGCGCTTTTGGGGTGGCCGGTGGGTTAACCAGCTGGCATTCGCGGCATGCCGCACACCACCTGCGGACATCGCTGCCAATGCCCGGCCAATAGAAACGGGCTATTAGACGGTTCAGTGTTTTCCTTTCTCCTAGGTGACCCACCATGGGATTATAATGAGCCGCCTGGAATACCATTTCCCGACGGCTCCTTGGAATCAAAAGTTGGGTTGTATCCTCTTTGGTCCGAGTGTCCTGTGTCACTCAATACAACCGCTCATTTATAATTGCAAAATAGGGGTATGAAAGTGCGATGTCAGGCTGGAGTCGTTGACCATCGATGACTCTCACTTGGTCAAAGGCGTGTTTGAGGGTTTCGTCTCGCGACTGCTCCAAAGGGAAATCCCCGTCAGGGAATTCCCTG
Source organism: Myxocyprinus asiaticus (assembly GCF_019703515.2). Classification (NCBI taxonomy): domain Eukaryota; kingdom Metazoa; phylum Chordata; class Actinopteri; order Cypriniformes; family Catostomidae; genus Myxocyprinus; species Myxocyprinus asiaticus. Next base: position 35,029,923 of record NC_059385.1, read on the forward strand.
AGAAGGGGAGGGGCTGCAGCCTCTCCCCCTCTCTCGTCATCATGACGTGGAGCTGACGAGGATGGCCCCGGCTCCGCCTCCCCTGCCAGAGCATCGCACATCACACATCTCCCTATTTTCATACAGGACCCATCCGCGCAAATTCCCTTTAATAAAACTCTAAAATCAGGCCAATCAGTCCCCAAAATCAGCGGATGGGTGAGGCGGGAACTAACCGCAGCCTCCACTCTATTCTTTTTCCCCCGAAATTTAATTGTCAGGGTCACCAGCGGATACTTGTGAATATCCCCGTGTACACATTTCACCTTCACCGTTTTAGTTGTGACCAATGCCTCGGGTTGAACCAGGTGTTGGTGGATAGTGGTTTGATTACAACCGGTATCCACCAGCGCTTGGCGAGTACCCCCCTTGACACTTACCGGTATCCGGTACGCCTCCCACACCCGGGGAACTGGTCTCAGGGGCTGAGGTCCTCCTCATCTGCGTGGGGCAGAAACGGGACCTGGAGAGAGAGCAGAACGAGAGGAGAGAGGGGAGGGGGAAGAAACAGAGGGAGGAGAGAAAATGTAGGAGGGCTCTTCCGCCCTCGGGATCGCCGCCATGTGGTCCTCCGCAAGTCGGATAGCTTCATCCAACGACGCCGGGCGGTGGCACTGGACCCACTCTGCCGTCCCTTTTGGCAATCGATCTGTGAACTGCTCCAGTACCACCTGGTCGATAATTCCCTGGACGTCGCGATCCCCCGCTAGCAGCCATCTTCGGCAGGCGTCACGGAGCCGCTGGGCAAAGGCAAACAGGCGGTCGGAGCTCTCCAACTTCAAGCTCCATAAGAGTTGACGACTCTCCTCCGAAGTGCGACCAACCCGTTGCAAAATGGCTCTTTTCAAATCTCCGTAGGCCAGGAGGCTCGACACTGGCAGTTGTTGAGCCGCGAGCTGGGCTTCCCTGGACAATAGTGGGATCAGTCGGGCCACCCATTGGCTGAGCGGCCAGCCCCAGATCTCGGTGGTCCGCTCAAACAAATCCAGGAAGGCCTCAGGGTCGTCCGCCGCCCCCATTTTCTGTAATGCTAGCGGGGGTAACGGCGTGTGAGTGTCCGGGGTCGCGGCTGAGGATGCCTCCTGGCTGAGGAGGCTCCGGATCGCCTGCCGGTCCTCGGCTTGAGCATGCAGGAGCTCGACAAACCGGCGGTCTTGATCTTGTCGGAGCTCAAGCAGCGTCTGTTGGTGGCTCTGATGTAGGCTGGCGAGGGCTTGCAGGATCTCCGCCAACTGGGAGGACTCTACGGGACGACCTCCATCCATCTTCGACCCAAACTTCAATCCTGGGTTTCGGCACCAGTGTAAAAGATGAGGCGAGAAGCAGTTTTCCTTTTTAAGGTGAGGCTTTATTTTTCCTCTTCACCACACCACTTTCCAGTTTTCCTTTTAAGCACTAAGCTAAATCCTATCACACACTGATTTCACAAATAAACTTTCACTAACAATCCTTGCTCTGGCTCGGCTCTGTCGTGTCCAGTCTCTCTCTCTCATCTGAGTGCTGCGTGGCCCTATTTATGCCGCTCTCCCTGTGCTCACTGAAATTAGAGACAGGTGTTAGACATAATTTAGCTCAGGTGTAAGCGCCTTTACCGCTTTCTCTCTCTCCAGAGAGATGCTTGACCACGCCCCCGCTGCCACAGGGATGTTGATGAATAACTGGAAAATGCAGTGTTCCCACCAGCACACAAAACCACTTTTATTTGTTCAGCTGTGAAGCCAGTCACCACTGCAGAGAGATATTACAAAAAGAAAAAGACATGAACCCATGAAAGAAAGAGACTTCCATATTTTTTAGGACAAAATGTAGTCGATGAGAAATGCTCTGAGTAAAATGTCAAAGGTCTGTCATGATTTTTAATTAAATTCATTCATTAAGTTGCTGAGTTGCCTCTTAGAGCTGCTGGTCAAGAATGAAACTGAAGCAGATATTGAAAACGTTTAAAGGCCTTTTCACACCAAAGGCGACGTAATTATGAGAGCTGAATCACCAACGAATGGCCCTTTCACATCGAAAGTGACACAAATGAATTCCATTAGCACATTCACACCTTTACAAAAGGTGGCACTAATCGACAAGCAATTTTACCCCCATATGGTAGGTGGCTCAATGCACTTTTGAGCTGGTCTGCTCTCAGCTTATGATGGGTGAGAAGTAGTATTTGACAAGCAGATCAAAAAAAGAAAACACATTTCTCTACAAGCTGCAGCAGTAATGAAGAGTTTGTTATTGATTTGCTTAACAAGAAAGAAAACATTTGAGACAATTCATAAACAATTTCAAAGTCTATTTCAACTTAACTGGCATTATTATCATATGTACACAGTCAGAGGGGTGATTGGAAAGAACTGAGTGTAAAACAATTATTAACTGTTAAAACGTATCATTTGGAACGGTGCTGATTTCCACTGGCAGGCATTCTCCATATACTTGTGTTAAGTACATTTGTTTAAAATCACTGCTTAATGCACACACATATATTGAATGTTGTAACAGATGTGGTCAATTGAAACACAACTTATTGTATTTTATTGCATGTGTAACGGTAGCCAGCTGGTAAGTGATATCTGTGCAGTGTAAACCTCACTCTCCAGGCCTTAAGAAACACACTAGCAACTGAGGCTAGAGGCCATGGCTTTTCTAGCCTCCTTGCTAGCGCATCCGGCTCCCATGCTGGGGATCACCAGTTCAAATCCCGCTCAGAGCTGGTCGAGTAGGACCGGTGACACATGCATATCTACTTGCAGTATACATTTGCTAAAAACATGTTACTAATTAAATGTGATGACTCTCAAACTTGCAAAGAGTCTATATAATGCAAGAAATACAACACAGATCTCACTCAACAAAACCCATCTTCAGTCTGACACATTATTAGATAATTTAATACTTGCCAGCGACAGCACAGCTGTTAATGACTATTAACAGTTGTACAGAAATAACGTATACAAGGTATTCAAATGGCATTTTTATACAAAGACATACGTACGTTGGACTGCAAGTCACAGCAATAGTATTAATATGATTAATATTTGGAGAAGAAAAACGCTTATGATCCGTAGAGTTGTTTATTAAAAAAGGTGATACAAAGGCAAATAAATATGCTACATATGCTGCGATAGATGTTATGTTAGAGATATAAGAGAACTCACATAAGATTAAATGCAAAGGCAAAAAAATGCAGCAATATGGAATAAATTATGAAGACAATCCACATAAGATCAGAAAACGTTTTAAGGGAATGCAAAGCAGTGATGCAACAATATCATTTACGTGTTAAGAGAACCGATATGAGAATTTTTTTTTTTTAAGACATTTTATGCAAATGAAACATGTCCTCACTGCTGGCTCAGGAATTCTTCCTCGAATTCCTTCAGTGTTTGATGTCAGTTGTCAAAACAGCTTTCTATGCTTTAGAGCCACCTGTTGCGCTGGTTTTAGTAACTGTAGCAGCTCCTCACAAGTGATCCAAAGCTCAACTTTTATTGGTTGGGACATTTCTTGTCAGGCAAAAAAAAATAATTGTTTACACTGACTGTGTGTGATTCGGAGCAGTGTGAAGGGCTCGTTAGGAATCAATTGTTTCGATTAATAATAAACAATGCAATACAAATGTTCCTTACATTATTAAGTATTGATAGCATGAATGACAAACGATCTTGATGACAAAAGATTCTAAATATAAATATGGGTCTAAATGCACATCCCAACATGGGCACTATATCATGGCTCACAGGGTTATGCTTAACATTCAAGGGGGTACCCTCCCTCCCGATCGGATGGTGAAATAGGAACTAAACAGGAAACTCAAAGCAGTGCAAAATAAGAGTTTAAAAAAACTGCGGTTAGTGGTTCACAGAGTACATGGCATAGCCCCTCACTAAGCTGGAAGAACAAAAACAGATATATTGGTGATAAAAGGTCCTGGTGAATTTTCAACAGTAAATGAGCAGAACATTGGTAGGGAAGGGGAGGGTAAAACCAGGATGACGGGGACCAGGATGACTTTGGCCAGGTGGAACTGGGGGATAATGGGATGTGGGTATTAAGCAAGAACCAGGTGGTGCCAGGAACTGGAAAAGATATGACAGCTCAAGGTCTTGGGGTGAAAGGAAATGTAGGCACTTGGCCTGCAGACTGAGAGATCTTGGGGGCAGGCTGGAGATTGGGAAGAGGGGACTTGGGGCTCAGTGGGTCAAACAGGAGCAACCAGCTTAGAAAAGAATAGTCTGCTAGAACCAGTCGCGTAACTACCAGCAGTGAGTGTGGTCTAACGCCGGGTTCACACATCCTCTGTGAGTGTGGCGTGAGTGAGGCACGAGTACCACGTGAGCATGGCGGTCGTGTTGGATGTTCACATTGGCCGTATCTCTTCTACAAGAAAGAGCAGCGCCTCTGAGCAGAAAATAAAGTTATCCATGGGGTCCTAAGGCAATTTTTTTTTTAATAAGATCATAATAAACTGAGGTTGCTGCTTCAAGGAAAACAGCGGGCAGTCATGTGCACTTCATCTTTATTAGCACACTTGGTTGTGATTGGTTAATATTGTATCTAATATTGTATCTATACTGTACACCTATATACACAGAATGGCAAAAGGTCCGGCAGTTTATTAATTCTTTACTTGCATGCAGACATATAAATTGTAGTGTACCATAGGTTCGGTTTGAATAATTTTGATTTGCTTTTGTGTCTTTTCTATAATCTCCTGATTATTTTAGTGTTGTACTGCACCCAGAGCGTGCTGCGTGGCAAAAATAGATTCAACGCCGAAACTATCCACTCACAGCCACGTCTGTGACGCGTCACCTCGTGACTCACACTTGCAGTGTGTACGGTGTAATATGTTAATATGGGCGCTGAATCGAAAACACGCCACGCACGCCTCACTCACGGAGAATGTGTGATCCCAACGTAAGGGGTCCCTTGATGACCGGCCCTGCGTCCGAAACCACGTAATGTCACAGTATGTACTGTATTTGATGAGAAACGCACTTCTCGGCCGGCAAAACAGTACACTCTTTAGGTATGCGAGATGCATGAATATGAATAGAATTCGGACATACTAACATCTGGGAATGTTCGCATGGTACCGTGACCAGAAAATATGATGTGACAACAACAACAGTGAAAATAATCTACTCAAGTTCGGTTAAACAAGTGCAATTCAAGCACAATCAGCAACGTTCTTTGTGTATACAGCACTTACTGTTGAAAACAGCCTTCCACCCCACGGTTCTCCGCCATTTCTTTTAAATCCAGCATTTGAACGTGACGTCTCCTCACCTCCCGATGCATTGTGGGATAGGAAATTGTTCAACCGATCCACACTTCGTATTCCCGCCGTAAGTAGAAGGTCATCCAGTCATTCCTTGCTTACTATCTTGTGAATACTATGAATTCGGACATACTACTCCACTGGAATACTGTTTTTGGCATACTATATAGCAGGGAAGTAAGGATAATCGGACGCAGGTCCGTATCTTACCTCAAAATGTAAATCAGCGTTTATTGTGCTTTAGTCAGTTTTTATTGCTACACATTATGCATCTCATCCATGGTGGCCTTTTTTTTTTTATTTATTTTTTTTTATTATTTATTTTTTTTTTAAATCTAACATTTTTAAAATGATAGTTTATTATTAACATAACATCTTACTATAACAATAATTAGGACATTTAATTAGAAATTATTCATTATAAGCGATATACTGAACAATTCTCTGCAATTTTTTGTTCAACATCGTAGGGATTCTTGGGAAATCTTACTGAGCCAGTGTGGTGCGTGGGACGTCATTACTCAGTGCAAAGTCTGCGAACGGATCATCAGCCCTGAACTTTCTCGGCTGCCGCTGCATTTTTTTCCTGCAGTCCCGAACTCGTTTCTCCCTCCCCGAGAAACCGTCATCTCTACCCTGCATTATGTGAGTATCAATGATACAGTGTCACGGTCAAAGATAGTACAAAGCAAAGAGAGTTGTGCTGAGAAAGAGCATGAAGCAACCGTTATTGAGCATCTCCAGCATGAAAGTTCAGCTGATCAAGCAAACTATGTCTGTCCTGTCCCGCTCAAATGTCCTGTTGTTTTGTTCAGGAGAAAGAAAGCTGATAATAGTGTCATAAAGAAACTGACAGTAAATTAATATAGTCCCAAAAACATGGCTATGATCAGCTGGATTACTGGTATAATTGTTTTTATTTTAAATATAGCTTTTTTTTCTTTTTTTTTTTTTTAAAGTAAAATGCAGTCTTTCAGAATAAATAGCACTACTCATTTGTGGAATTCTCTTTTTTTTAATTTTTTTTTTTTTATATATATATATTTTTTTTATTAAATCATACAATAACAATGAAATGCAAACCCCACAACCCCGCCTCCCCCTCCCCAACCCCGCCCCCCCAAAAAACAACCCTGTGGTCAAACATAAGTAAATATATAGAGATAAAAATCAAACAGACACACATATATACATATATATATAAAAAATATATACATATATATACATACACACACACACAAACATACATACACACACTATATATATATATATATATATATATATATATATATATATATATATATATATATATATACACATACATATATACATACATACATACTAACTATATTACACTACTCTCTCAACACCCCACCCGACAGCCCTCCAAAAACTCCAAATACCTGCCCCATTTCCGTATAAACATATCCAAGCTACCCTGTCTTCCCGATGACACCTCATAAGCTGCCACCCTCCCCACCTCCGTGCACCACTCCGGATATGGGGGCGCACCAGCTGACCTCCAACCCCTCAAAATAACCTGCCTGGCGATCATCACACAGGTCAGAACCCAGTTCTTTATATGGCCATCCCTCACATCGATGACCGCCCCATCGTCCAGAACACAAAGTCTGGGGCAAAACGAAACCCGAGTGCCAACCACGTCGCACACAAAATTCTGAACCTTCAACCAAAATTTCTGGATCTCGACACACCACCAAAAAACATGGGCCATGTCTCCATCCTCCAATTGGCATCTCCAGCAGGTGAGTGTGTCCTTAAGACCAAGCCTATACAGTCTAGAGGGGGTCCAATAAAATCTATGCAAAATTTTGAATTGTATAAGATGCACCCTTGCATCTCTAGATGCAGACTTAACATTTTTAAGAATCTTAGCCCACACTCCTTCCTCCAATGCCAAGTTGAAATCTTTCTCCCAAACTCTCTTGAGAGAAGTTAAGGCTCCGTCCCCCATACTCTGAATTAACAGGGAGTAGTACACTGATGCCTCATGACCTTTTCCAAAAGCCGCAATCACCTCTCCCAAAGCATCTCCCTCCTTAGGGGGATGTGTGCTACTCCCAAAAATAGTACAAAGCAGGTGGTGCAGTTGTAAATACCTATAAAACTGAGGTCTGGGGATCCCAATATGTTGGACCAAGTTTTCAAACGATCTCAACACTCCACTTTCATATAGGTCACCGAGTGTAGCAACCCCCCTCACAATCCACTCTGGCCAGCAGAAAGGGGACTCGCCAGTACACAATCTTGGGTTCTGCCATATGCTTGAGGCAACATTTAAGTAAGTGTCCAATTTAAGCAATGTGGACACTTTAGTCCATACCGAGTGTAAATGCTAAATAACGGGGTATAACTTAACTTTTCCGATTAGTTTGATAGAAAGGCTTTGTAATGGCGTAATAGGGGCAAGAACTTCCTGTTCAATAACAAACCAGGCAGGGGCTCTCTCAGGTGGAAGTGACCAATGAGCCAAATGTCTGAGACTGAACACATAGTAATAAAACAAAATCTTGGGTAGGCCTAGCCCACCTTTGTCTATCGGCCTATGTAACTTATTAAAATGCAATCTGGGACGTTTACCATTCCAAATGAAGGACTTCGCTATGCTATCAAATTGCTTGAAATAAGAGGGGAGACATCTACAGGGAGAGACTGTAGCAAGAAGTTACATTTTGGAATATAATTCATTTTAATAACATTAACCTTCCCAATCATCGATAAATTTAATGAAGCCCACCTGACCACATCGCTCGAAAACCTTTTTTATTAAAGGGTCAAAATTAACACAAACTAAATCAGACAAGTTTGGGGAATAAAATCCCCAAATACTTAATGCCCTGTTTGGGCCACTGGAAGGTGCCCGGCTGGAAAGCCATTACTGGACAGTACGCTGTCAGAGCCAATGCTTCGGATTTAGACCAATTGACTTTGTATCCTGAGAACTTGGAAAAGCAATTAATAATTCTGTGGAGGCAAGGCATAGATCTAGCAGGTTCAGAGAAAAATAATAAAATATCATCTGCGTAAAGCAGAAGCTGATGCGCCACACCTACCGCAACCACCCCTGGAAAATCATCCTCCCTTCTTATCGCGACTGCTAATGGTTCCAGGGCAAGACAGAACAATAATGGGGAAAGAGGGCAACCCTGCCGAGTTCCCCTATCCAGAGTAAAATAATCTGAAATGAATCCATTTGTTTGTACCGCTGCTACAGGGTGTCTATAAAGTAACTTAATCCAACCAATAAATGTACTCCTGAACCCATACATTTCCAAAATCTTAAAAAGATATTCCCATTCTACCATATCAAATGCCTTTTCGGCGTCATGTGAGATGGCAGTGAGACTGATCATTTGCTACTGACCAAATGATATTGATGAGACGCCTGATGTTATCAGAAGAGCTGCGGCCCTGAATAAACTCCACCTGATCTATATGTATAAGAGATGTCATAACCTTACTTAATCGGTTAGCCAAAATGTTTGGCAACATTTTACATCTAGTTGGATCAGGGAGATTGGACGGTAACTTTTACACTCGCTTGGATCTTTGTCCTTTTTAAGAATCAGACTGATCCGGGCTTGTGTCATGGTTGGAGGAAGCTTTCTATTCTTTAATGATTCAGTATAAACTTCTAACAAAAGTGGAGCCAGTTCTGTAGCATAGGATATAAAAAATGATGCGGCAAAACCATCTGGCCCCGGAGCCTTGCCAGTAGGTAGGGACTTAATTACCTCGTTAAGCTCCTCCAAGGTTATCTCAGAATCAAGAGAGTTTTTTGCTCAGTCTTCAGTTTAGGAAGATCTAATGGTTCCACAAAGTTTCTAATATCTTCATCAGTAGACGAAGACGTGGAACTATAAAGATCAAGATAGAATTCTTTAAAGGCATTATTAATATCAATGGCTGAGGTAAAAATTTCACCACCAGCAGATTTCACTGAGGGAATGATAGAAAGAGACTCTCTCTGCTTTATATATCTAGCCAAAAGCTTCCCTGCTTTGTCGCCTGACTCAAAGTATGACTGTCTTGAATAACCAAAACCCCACTTTCTGCGACAAAATAGTATTATATCTATATTTCAGTTGGGTCAATTCTCTGAGGCTATCAGATGACATACAGCGCTTCAGCTCTGCCTCTGCTGTGGAATTCCATTTTTAATAATTTATGGCTGCACTATGTAACTTTGTGCTCTCTAGCAATATCTGTGGTTGAAATTAAAAATTGCAAGCAATTTGCAGAAGAACACTAAGCGTAATTCGTGTTTCGGCACTGCTCTTCTGCGGATGTATCTCATGATTTGAGCTTACCTGGACATCGCCTGTGTATGATCATGACTGGAGATATTCAGAGCCGAAGTCATAACGTGCTATTTTCATCTTGATATAATGTTATACGATTAAACATTTAAAACTGAAATATTACTTGATTTGATGTAGATAAACAACCCTCGTATTCACATATTTTGAATGAATTAATTTTAGCACTTTTCTGACACTACACTCAAAGAGCATTTACATAAAGAACAGGGGACTCAATCACCTCAGTCACTACCAATATATTTTAATATAATTTTTAAAGTGTTTTATTTACTATTAATGTTTTTATTGTACCACACTTATCAATTTAAAAGGTGATACTCGTGATATGGCTGATACGAGTTCAATGGAAGACTTTATTATTTTTATATTATATTGCACAGCCTCAGCTGATAATTCAAGTGACCCGTAATATTAAAATATTATGTCTATGAATGCACACAAAAACACAGTAAACTAAAAACATAAAACGATGATTCAATAATGATGGGGATAAAATATACTTTATTAAAAATGAAAATAATATGCTTAAAAATGCAATATAACAGTTAAGTCAATTTCCTACGTAATGACGCAAGGATGTACGTCATAAGCCAGCGATTTCGCACCAAATCGAACCCAACATCTTAAAATACAAATCATTTTTATAGACTTACCTTAGTGACTCGGGATAAGGTAAGAACATTGTTTTGAACACTGATTGTTTATGTACTAAACGTAAAAGTAAAATATTTCTCATAATTTATAGTAACAATAATGCGCAAACAAAAAAATTACATTATAATGTCATATATTTTATTCTTGTAGGCTACGAGTGGGTGGTGGTGGCAGGGGGCCCCATCAAGTTATTCTGCACTGGGGCCCACAAGATCCAAGTTACGCCACTGGCTGGAACAGTCTGCTGGACTTACCACTACTGGACCCTAACTACTCCACGCACTAAAGTTCCATGTACAGTATTTCTCTCATTCGTGTCTCGGCGCTAGACGGATGGCCGCTGGGCTTTGGGACCATCCATTCTTCCACAACCCTCACAACTGTCTAAGTTGGAGCTATTTACATTGAGAAAAGTCCGTTTTTTGTAACATCGTTTCACAAACCTCTTGTCTTAGGTTCCCTATCTGTCACTCACTCAACTTTGTGTCGATGTAGTGACACTAGGGGTCACTCTTGGGAGCCCGAGACACCTCTGGTCTTTGATAAAAGGCCAATGAATATTGGCGAGTGGTATTTGCATGCCACTCCCCCGGACATACGGGTATAAAAGGAGCTGGCGTGCAACCACTCATTCAGATTTTCTCTTCGGAGCTGAACTGTCAATGTCTACTGAGCTGACATGTCACCTCTGTCAGATCTGATGGCGCATTTCAGCGGCTTCTCCCTCCTCTGCACTGGTGCACTGCAGAGAACGCCCCTGGGCACTTCAGCAGAAAAAAGAGAGTATATTTTCCTGAAAGAGTATATTTCTCTAAAAGAGCGGCACACACGGAACGTCTTTTTAAAGACGCATCTTTTTAAAGATGCCTTTCCGTTTCTGTGTTATTCCTGGTTGTGGTCATTACCTCTCAACTTCAGATGGTCACGATCGCTGTCTTTCGTGTCTGGGCGTGACCCACACATAGGCAGCATTCGTGGATGGTTCACGTTCTCACTGCGAGAACATGACCATGGCAATGTTGCGGTCACGGCATGCTTTCGTAAGAAAGCAAGCCACCCCAGTGGCTCCCTGCCTCCCTACGGTCCTTCTTCCTACGGGTTTGAGGCCAGCGCGGCTAGCACTGGGGGCGATTTGGGGACCCCAATAGGACCGCTTCCGCCGGGTATCCCCCTGCGGACCTCCCATTCCCCAGCACACTCGTCTGCCCCGATCGGGCTTCCGGATGAGTCCACCAGCTCGTCTCACGGTGAGTTCGACCTCTTGTTCGGAGCCCGCGAAGCTGATGAGCTCTTTAGTGCAGCATCGAAGAGCGGACTTGTCCAGTCGTACGCAGAAGCCTCAGCTGGACTCCCCCCTTTGGGACGATTAGTCACAGGCTGATGCGGAGATGACGGACATGCTTTCCCGGGCGGATTTCTCCACTGAAATCTCGCGGCTCGATGATTGGTTCCTGGGCTCGCGGCGCTGCTCAAAGCAGCCACGCCCTGCTCCAGTGCCTTTCTTCCCGAAGTGCACGAGGAGCTGACAAAATTGTGGGAGGCACCTTTTACTGCCCGGTCCCGATTTCTCAGTTCCCCTGCCCTCACTACCCTTGATGGCGGGGTGGCCAGGGGCTATACGGCGATTCCCCCAGTGGATAAGGCGCTCGTGGTGCACCTATGCCCGCAGAGCACCACCACCTGTCACGGACGCCCAAAGCTCCCGTCCAAGCCCTGTAGGTTCACGTCGTCTCTGACGGCCAAAGCCTACAGTGCTGCTGGACAAGCCGCCTCTGCCCTGCACGCCATGGCTCTCCTGCAGGTCCACCAAGCCAAGGCGCTAAAAGAACTGCACGAGGGTAGTTCCGCTCCAGATCTGATGCAGGAACTGCGCTCGGTGACCGACCTCGCTCTCCGGGTGCCGAAGGTCAAGGTGCGGTCTCTCGGGCAGACAATGTCCACATTAATGGTCCAGGAGCGCCACCTTTGGCTCAACCTGGTCGAGATGGGTGAGGCCGACAAGACATGGTTCCTTGCTGCCCCTATCTCCCAGGCTGGCCTATTCGGCGACACCGTCGAGGACTTTGCCCAGCAGTTCTCGACAGTGAAGCAGCAGACTGAGGCTATCCGGCATATTCTGCCCCGGCGCAGCTCAAGATCCCGCACCCCGTCTGCTCATCGCCAAGGGCGTCCCCCTGCAGTGACTGCACCAGCTCCGCCGCAGCCCGCCCCTTCGGCCCGTCCCCGGCGTGGAGCCCACCGCAGGAAGCAGACGCCACCCGTCTCACGGCCGGCCGCCAAGAACCCACGAAGGTTTCAAAGCGCCCCTGAGACAGGCGACCCAGGGTCGACGAAACCCACTGCATTGGAGCTGGTAGTAAGACCATTCCATCCCCCGGTGGAGGGCCAGGTGGAGAATCTTTTGTTGCCTTTTCATTTGATTTCGCCGCCTGCCCAAGTGGCTGCGGTACCCAACAGTTCAGTAAAAGAGCGGTTTCCTCCTTCCCTGAGTCACATACCCAGTGTGCACGGGGTCACAACCACCGTCCACCTTTTTACCCTTGCAGGATTGGCGCTCAAGCGGCGGTCTCCCCGCCCCTGCGCGCCCAGCTGTGGCACACATCCGCCCCCGATGTGACAGGCTCCACGGGTTGCGAGGACAGGCCTCTCCCTCCCCCGTCCCAGGCTGTTCCGGGGGTGGTCACAAGGAGCCAGGTAAGTGCTTCGATGTCCCTAGACTCAGCACGGCCACGACATGGTGTGGCACCTCGAGCTCCACCCCGCCGCGAGGCCCCACCTGCTGGTATGTCCGACGAGGTTGTCCCTTTGGTCCCTCTCGCGCGGAACTTGGATGCGTGGCTTGCGCTTTCCAATTCGTTGCGATGGCTGGTCCGGACCGTCCGACTCGGCTACGCAATTTAGTTCGCCAGGCGTCCGCCCAGGTTCAGCGGTATCCACTTCACCTTGGTGAAGGACGAAAACGCTGCTACTTTGCGCGCGGAGATCGCCACCCTCCTACAGAAGGGTGCGATAGAACCTGTCCCTCTGGCCGAGATGAAGAAGGGGTTTTACAGCCCCTACTTCATCATACCAAAAAAAGGCGGTGGGTTGCGGCCAATCTTGGACCTGCGAGTACTGAACCGGGCTTTACACAGACTCCAGTTCAAGATGCTGGCGCAAAAACGCATTCTGGCGAGCGTCCGAAATCAAGATTGGTTCGCGGCGGTAGACCTGAATGACGCGTACTTTCACATCTCGATTCTACCTTGACGCAGACCCTTCCTCCAGTTTGCATTCGAGGGTCAGGCGTATCAGAACAAGGTCCTCCCTTTCGGCCTGTCCTTGTCCCCTCGCGTCTTCACAAAGGTCGCAGAGGCAGCTCTTGCCCCGTTAAGGGAGGTGGGCATTCGCATTCTCAACTATCTCGATGATTGGCTAATCCTAGCTCACTCTTGGGACATGTTGTGTGCACACAGGGACTTGGTGCTCTCGCACTTCAGCCGATTAGGGCTTCGGGTCAACTGGGAAAAGAGCAAGCTCCTCCAAGTTCAGAGCATCTCTTTTCTCGGTTTGGAGTTGGACTCAAGTCTTATTGACAGCGTGCCTCACGAACGAGCGAGCACAGTCAGTGCTGACCTGTTTGAAGGCATTCAAACAGAAAATAGCTGTTCCACTGAAACTCTTTCAGAGGCTCCTGGGGAATATGGCATCCTCAGCGGTGGCCACCCCGCTCGGGTTGATGCATATGAGACCGCTTCAGCACTGGCTTCAGACTCGAGTCCCGAGATGGGCATGGCACCATGGGATACATTGCGTGGTCATCACAACGGTCTGTCAACGCCTCTTCAGCCCTTGGACCAACCTCACATTTCTACGGGCAGGCGTTCCCCTAGAGCAGGTCTCCAGGCATGTCGTGGTCACGACAGACGCCTCCAAAATGGGCTGGGGCGCTGTTTGCAATGGGCACGCAGCTGCCGACTTATGGACGGGCCCGCGGCTGCATTGGCACATCAACTGCCTCAAGTTGTTGCCAATCCTGCCGCCCTGCATAGGTTCCGCCCGTTGATCCAGGGCAAGCACATGTTAGTTCGGACAGACAACACGGCAACGGTAGCACATGTCAACCGCCAAGGCGGTCTGCGCTCTCGTTGTATGTCACAACTCGCCCGCCATCTCCTCCTCTGGAGTCAGCAGCACCTCAAGTCGCTGCAAGCCACTCACATCCCGGGCGACCTCAACACTGCAGCCGATGGCAGGTTACCCTCAGGGGAGAGTGGAGAGTCCACCCTCAGGTGGTCCAGCTGATCTGGAGTCGATTTGGACAGGCACAGGTAGACCTGTTTGCCTCCCAAGAATCCTCCCACTGCCCGCTCTGGTATGCCCTGACCGAGGCACCTCCCGGCATAGACGTGCTGGCACACAGCCGGCCCCCTGGCCTGCGCAAATATGCGTTTCCCCCAGTGAGCCTACTTACACAGACTCTGTGCAAGGTCAGGGAGGACGAGGAGCAGGTCATCCTTGTAGCACCCTACTGGCCCACCCAGACGTGGTAGACACGATCACTCAGGCTAGGGCCCCATCTACGAGGCGCCTGTATACCTTTAAGTGGCGTCTGTTCACTAAGTGGTGTTCTTCCCGACAGGAAGACCCCCAGAGATGTGCAGTCGGATCGGTGCTTTCCTTCCTGCAGGAGAATTTGGAAGGGTGGCTGTCCCCTTCCACCTTGAAGGTGTACGTTGATCATTAGGTTTCTGAGAGGTGCCAGGGATCTCTTTGTAGTTCTTCAGGGTCTACAGAGAGCCCCCTTTAAGCCTTTGCAGTCAGCTGAGCTTAAGGCACTCTCCTTGAAGACTGCCCTCCTGACTGCGCTCACTTCCATCAAGAAGGTAGGAGACCTGCAAGCATTCTCTGTCAGCGAAACGTGCCTGGAGTTCAGTCCGGGCTACTCTCACGTGATCTTGAGACCCCGACCGGGCTATGTGCCCAAGGTTCCCACGACCCCTTTTAGGGACCAGGTGGTGAACCTGCGAGCGCTGCCCCAGGAGGAGGCAGACCCAGCCCTGTCGTTGCTGTGTCCGGTGCACGTTTTACGCATTTATTTGGATCGCACACAAAGCTTTAGGATCTCTGAGCAGCTCTTTGTCTGTTTTGGTGCACAGCGGAAAAGAAGCGCTGTCTTCAAGCAGAGGATTGCCCACTGACTCATTGACGCTATAGCTCCTCTGTGCTGAAGACGTGCACCATTAATTCCCAGTAGTGTTCACAAACTATGTTTCCTGGTTGACTTCCTTCGAGCCCTGTGGCAGTCGAGTTTTCGGAGAGACTCACTGCTGGCCCAGTACACGTGCTAACTAAGAGCACTGTTCTGGGGTAGGTGCTCTGCATGTGGCGGTTCCCTGTAAGGTAACCCCATGCGATGTATATCTTCCACTAATTCGTTTCCCTGTTGGCAAACTGCGTCTTCCTTGGGCAGAACCCTCTCTGCCACAGTCTCTATGTTTGTAGTAACTCCTCCCTCGTTGGGTAGGATCTACCATAAGACTCCTCCACATGGTCGGCAAGACCATGTGACGTATTTTCCACTTAAATCCCCCCCCCCCGGGCGAGGTGTGGTCTCCGCGGTGAAGGGGAAAAGAGGCCACGACTGGGCTAGCCTGTCTCTATCTTTTGGGTAGTCGACTTGTCCCCAAAGGGCCGTTCGACACTCATAAGTATGTTGGGGGAGGTTACGTGTCGGCCTGGTGCGCTGGCTACGAGGCACACAGTTGTCTGCCCGTCACACACCGCCAGTTCACGTAACACAGTTCAGCCAGTTGTGGCGTTTTGTATAGGGACCCCTAGTGTCACTACATCGACAAAACGTCGAGTGAGTGACAGATAGGGAACGTCATGGTTACTTGCGTAACCTCCGTTTCCTGATGGAGGGAACGAGACGTTGTGTCCCTCCTGCCACAATGCTGAACTACCCGCTGAAATGGCCAGACCTTGTCTCGGCTCCTCAGCATAAAACCTGAATGTGTGGTTGCACGCCAGCTCCTTTTATACCCGTATGTCTAGGGGAGTGGCATGCAAATACCACTCGCCAATTTTCATTGGCCTTTTATCAAAGACCAGAGGTGTCTCGGGCTCCCAAGAATGACCCCTAGTTTCACTACATCGACACAACGTCTCGTTCCCTCCATCAGGGAACAGAGGTTACGCAAGTAACCATGACGTTTTCCATGGCTTACCGAACACAGCCCTGAAATTTCCTGGAGAGACGGTCAAATCAGTAAGTGGAGCTCATTTCTAAGTCAGAATTCTGTAATCACCTGTAGAAACCTTCACGCCTAGACTGTCAATATAGCTACTATGCCTTATATTCCCCCTGAATACTCTGATTTACAAAAAGCCTTTAGTCCAAGCCACTCAATTGCCACCCCTAGACCATACAATTGAGCTATAGATTTGTTACCTGGGATAACTCCCCCCAAGGGCAAAATTAACTCCTTGTCTGCCCCTGAAAGAAAGGCCATGGAGGAATATGTCAGTGAAGCATTGCAGAATGGTTTCATTTGCCCCTCCTCTTCACCCACCTTGGCCGTTTATTTCTTTGTTGAATAGAAACACAGGGTCTAAGACCTTGTAATGATTACTGTCGCCTCAATGCCATCACCATTAAGTACCGTTATCCTCTTCCTTTAGTTCCCTCCACCCTTGAACAACAGCAAAATGCAAAAATTTTCACCATATTAGACCTCAGAAACACTTCCAATTTAATTAGCATTTGTGAGGCTGATGAATGGAAAACTGCTTTCAGCATGCACACTGGGCACTATGAATATCACCTGATTTCCTTTGGCCTTTTAAACTCACCCGTCGTCAGTGACATATTCAGAGACAAGATGAACAAGTACATAATTGTCTACATAGATGATATATTAATTTACCCACGCTCGAGAGCCATATCCAGCACATTCGCAGTGTCCTCAAACGTCTAATGGACAATCAGCTGTGTGCTAAGGCACAGAAGTGCGAGTTCCATTAATCATCTGATACTGTACCTTCCTGGGCTATGTCCTTAATGCTCAAGGTGTAACCATGGATCAGTCCAAAGTCCAAGTTGTCCGAGACTGACCACCTCCCAGATCTGTAAAAGAACTGCAACATTTCCTGGGTTTTGCAAACTTCTATCGGTGGTTCATTAGAGACTTCAGCACTGTGGGATCACCCCTCACCACACTTCTCAAGGGAAAGCAGAACAAACTGTTATAGTCGGAGTCCACTAATCAGGCTTTCAAATATCTAAAGGAACGATTCAACAGTGCACCCATTTTAAAACATCCCAACCCAGCGCTACTTTTTGTCATTGAGGTGGATGCTTCAGAATGTGGAAACAGAGCAGTCTCACAAAGACAGGAACCCTCACACAAACTCTTTCCACATAGCGCAAAAAGACTGAACCCCAGACAAGCAAGATGGGCGCTGTTCTTCACTTGTTTCAATTCCACCATTTCGTACAGACCTGGATCTATAAATGTCAAAGCTGATGTTCTATCACGTTTGCACGCCCGAACTTTTGAAAGAGACTCTGTGGACACAATACTTCTCTCATCATTGATTGTAGCCCCAGTTAACTGGTAGATAATGAACGAAATCCAAGTTGTGCAACACTCAGAATGCACCCCACAGACATGCCCCACAAACAAGGTCTATGTTCCTCAGTCAATGCATGCTTGTTACGGCACAGAACCCTACCCACAAACATGCTACAAAAGTTTATATCTAGGGAATATGCTAAACAGGCTTCTGCACACAACATGCAAACTCGCTGACCCAATGATATGCAATATAACATGGGAGTCAGTCCTACCAAAATGTATGGATGGATGTTTGTGTGTGTGTGTGTGTCAGCTAGGAGTCACCCAGAGAGAGGCCACTCACCTGTTGGCTTGGCATCGCTCTGGCCCGTTGGCGTGCGCCGTAGAGATTGGGTTCCCAGTCCAGCCCCAGCGTAGATACAGTTCAATTCATTTTTAAATTGGTGGTGATAATAAAGGTGCAATCAAAATCATAATGTGAAAATTTTCCATAAAAAGGCGACATCAGTAGTCCAATAAAGGGATAATGATCCACAGCGGCAAGACACAGTACACACGCAACAGACCCCATGTGTTCTTGTCGAAAAACCATTCCTCTTTTTATGCCCTGCCCCCAGGATGCACATGCCTCCTTCTCACCCCTCACAGGTGAATGACGTCATCTGGGCCCTACCTTCTGTGTCCGTCAGCACTATCCCTAACGACTTCCTAATAGTTCTCAACTCATTCAATGGGTTCATTCTTCATTCAGTTTAGGTCATCTGAGCATACAACAAACCATCATGCTTTTTCAGAATAAATTCTGATGGCCTTCACTTGTTAGTGACGATACGGATCATGTAAAGAACTGTAGTGCTCTCAATCTAAATATCTTAAACAACTCCCTGCCGGCCTTCTAGAACCTCTGCCCATTCCCCAATGCCCATGGTCCAACATTGCTGTCGACTTTGTCACTGACTTGCCATCCTCACAAGGTAACACTGTTATTTTCACCATAATCAATAGTTTCTCTAAAGCCTGTCAGTTAATTCCCCTAAAGAAACTCCCTAATGCCATGGAGACAGTGGAGACTTTGTTTAATTTTGTGTTTGACCTGTATGGACTGCCTGAGGATATAGTATTTGATCAGAGTTCCACAATTTATCTCCAGACTATGAAGAGCCTTCTGCACACACTTGAACATTAATGTGAGTCTAACCTCTGGCTATCACCCTCAGTCAAACAAGCAGGTGGAAAGACTAAATCAAGAGATTGGACAATTTCTAAGAAGTTACTGTAAATTTTGGGGTTTCAGCCTCCCCTCTTCCCATGGTCTGGCGAACCCTCTGAATTACCAACTGTTGATGGATGAAAGAGTGAGCAAATGTGTGATACCATGCATATCCATCTCCAATGAGCATTCCAGTGCCAAAATGAACCAGGCAGTTTGGCATCACAGACCAGCCCCTGTTCTGTATCCTGGACAGCAAGTCTGGCTGTCTACATGAGACCTATGCCTAAAGTTACCCAGCCACAAACTCAATCCCAGGTAAGTAGGTCCTTTTCCTATCATTTCTCCTACATTTCATGTATCCCTCATCAAACCAGTGATTTTAGAGAATCGTATGAGAGACTTGGAATTGATTCCACCCCCTACAGTCATGCAACATCTGGTGGGTGGACTAGGAGAAATACGGTCCTGAGGAACAATCCTGGGTCCCTTCGGTGGGCATTCTAGATCACCTCCCTTATTGCCAAATTGCAACATATTATTTGATGTTAGACTGCAATTATGAGTGTACTGTTGTCATTTGTGTACTTTTACCTTTTTGTCTTTTACTTATATTTGCCTCTTGGATTGTGTTTTTCAGATTTGTTCGCCTGTTTATTGGACTGCTTATGTTTCTTCTTGCCTTTTTTTGGACTCTAATTGTGGAATTGTGTTTCATTAAAGATAATCTGCTCATGGATCTATACTCCAGTCATTCGACTCCTGAATCACAACATTAACCAAAATACGTTTCCCTGAGAGCATTCACATTCACAGATTTACACATTGTAGGCAACAGAACTGCTTGTAAGTAAAAATGCATATCAAGTTGTAAATATGTATCCCTGATGCTATCTCCTCTTTATACTATTAATCTAATCTATGTGTTCTTTTTTTACTCAGTCCCCAGGCAAGGTTTTCTCACTGTTTCCAAACTCTACAGCTGAATGGTTGAGTTATTATTTGTGATCATATATGTGTGGAGCGTAGATAATGATGATAAGAATAGCATCTTTAATAGCATCTTCAGAAATGCCTAGGAACTTGAACAGTATTCTACTTGTAATCTCTAGTGTTTGACCACTCTTTATATCTCTTTTTCCATTACAGGTTTGTTTGCTGCCCGAAGCAGCCTTTGTACTCTGTTGACTGCAAATCATCTAGTGGTTGGTAAAGTTCACTGCAGGGGAAAAGGGCCCTTTTCAAAGCCCTCTTTTGTCTTTTCCTTTCTTTCTCCTCCACGCCCAGCCAACGTTCTTTCCTCCCTCCCCGGCTTTTCTTTCTCTGCCACACAAATCACAAAAAAGTGGCAGCTTAAGGTCAGGTCATGTAAAACGAGCAGACATCAGTTTCTTCTTTGTCTTGGGGGAGAATACAGCAGGTTCAGGGTATAGCCGAATTTGTGAGATAATGACACTTTCAATGGCCTGAGGGTGCTGCTGTTAAACTACAGTGACTGGTGTTGTCAAATCAAGCAACTATACAACATCACAAGCATGTCCAATATACTGTATAAGTTGAGATGGCCTCCCAGAGGAAACTTTTCTCTTTCAAAGCTCAGGAGACTGATTGGAGATCTCATTTAAATTCCAGCTTTGTCTCAGATGTTATTCCTAAAATTCCTTAGGAGAAACAAAAATAGACAGAAATGATGCAATTGTTGACATACATTTAAGAGTATAGAGCTATGCAATTAATGTGGAAATCATAGCTCAAAACAATTTGGTCTTGGAAGAATTTGGTGAGAAATGTTCGAGTAAATAATTGCTAAAAAATAATTGTCTCATTTGAGATTTGTTTTTCATTTGGGCTTACAATATGTGTGTTATGAGTTTTTAATTTTCCACATTTCAGAGATGTAATTGTTCAACAAATTTCACAGCTGTGTACGCCATAAAAAACCCATTGCCATGAAATGAAATCTGCACATTATCAGGCAGTTCACTAAAGTATATAATTGAGTCTACAAGCAAGTGGAGCTGGCATCAAACAATAGCACAAAGAAGCACAGCTTGTCAATTAAATGCTTGGCTCAATCAGTCAGCCGTTGAAAAGGGAACAAGGACTCAGGTGAAGCAGGTTGATTGAGGGGGGTTAAAGAAGGTTAGTGATAGAGCAGCACAAAAGAAAATCTCTTGATTTGTTCGCCAAGATCAGCAGTTGGATTCAGCCAAATACGCAGTAACTCCATTAATTTGAACCCTACAGTGTCTCCAACTGAATTAACAAAATGGAGGGAAGGAAAGGCTGCCAGAAACACACAGATGCTTGGGGGAGGGCTGATACCCGGAGACACAGGAGTCTATTTCCTTTGAATCAAGAAATCTAGTTTCAAAAGTGACCATCATGATGGTTTTAAACTAAGAATGTGGATTGGTCATACATATTTAATTAAAGAGGATTAATTTAGCTATTTGTGCAGTTGGTGGTTTTGGTATTCTTTGATAATTAGTGTTGTTTGCTAAGGCAAGGTTAGTGGGGTAAGGTTAAGATGATTCTAAGGGCCCTGGACAAATACTGGGCCCGGCATGATTTTGTTATAAATGGCCACTTCGCAATGGTTAGCTAAAACGAAGACTGCTCTTTGTCTTACTTGATAATAAAAGATGATCAAGCGTGTGGAATCCACCTTAAGACATTCAGTGGTTTATCCCAAAAGCGCGTTTTAAGCACTAAATGCGCTTCTCATCTGTACAGCACATGGTGCAACTTGCGCGCATCCTTGCTTTGGACGCATCATAAACCAGGATTGACTGGATTGTAAAGAGCACTAAACAGTGCAGTACAGACCACAAAACTTTTTTTAAAACAAAATGTATAGTTTGTTTTAAAGAAACCTAGTTACATTGACCTATTCAATAATGCTGAGCCATCCATGGTCAAATCCAGGATGAAAATCAGGTAAAATCAAGGGCTTTAAAGCCTGGACATCTTTGAATTATGGGCAAGGGCTATCAGTTTTTCACCTAGGTAAATTAACTCTAATAAAAATTGTATCATTTAAAGTAATTTACATTTTTAAAAAGTTTACATATCTTTTATTGAATTCTAAAGACTTTTAGACACATTGAAAATGAAATATTCAGTTTTGTGTGAGAGTCTAAAAAAGACTGTGTAACAGAAATATGGGCAATTTCCATGTTTGGTGGTAAAGTATGAAGTGTCTCAACCACTACCCACACAAACACATACATATTGTGTAAGTACTTTTGAACTGTTTTCAACTTTGTGCGCCTACACACTAGAGTTAACGCTGCGTCAGAGAACGCTGCGAATGCTTTGATTTCAATGGGAATGGTGCATCGGAAGGACGGAGAAGGAAAACGCAAGGGTTTCTGATAGTGAAGCTCCGTCATGCAAACCAACTTTTGCTGCAACACACTCTGGTGAAGGTATCCGTTGACCAATGGGATGGAAAAAAAACCATGGCGGACAAATGCAAACGTGCGGTGTATTCATTCCCAGTCCTTCATTTTCTTTCTCTGTCAGGCTAAAAATATATTAATTGAGGAGAGAGAGCCTGGAGAAGAGTTTCAATGTTTACTGGTACATTGTCAAAAATATCTATTTTGAATAGCCATCTCTATCCGTGACCACCTTATCCCTCTGTAGTACATGCCTTCCAAACTGACCTTTCTCAGTCCCATGCGTCAAACACTCCGT
This sequence comes from Myxocyprinus asiaticus, assembly GCF_019703515.2. Classification (NCBI taxonomy): domain Eukaryota; kingdom Metazoa; phylum Chordata; class Actinopteri; order Cypriniformes; family Catostomidae; genus Myxocyprinus; species Myxocyprinus asiaticus. The sequence goes on from NC_059385.1 coordinate 35,052,708, forward strand.
CTGAGCTTTCCCTACTGTGTAAGCACCCTAAGGCCAGAAACATACTTTACGCAAGATGTGAGTGCTTGGCCATCGCATTGCCAACACATCCCATTTGCTTAATGTGTATTCCTGAATATCTGACACATTTTGGATTTTAGTTCATGTACTTGCGTAGAGTATGTTTTGGCCTTTACTTTATTCTATTAGTATTGTAATATAAGCAAATCAACACCACTGCTTTAGTGGTGAACATTAAAAGTTAATACTTGAAGAGATCATTTTCCTGTTTAACTTCACATAATCACATAAACATTTCCTTGATAGTGACTGGATATGCATGTCCTTGTGCAGATAAGAGAGTGGAATCCAGGGATGTATTAATGAGAGGAGGATGTGAGCAGCAGGACTTCCCTCCACACACTTCCTGAGCAGAAGTTTGCTCCATTCCACTTGGCAGACACTTTATAAGTGTTTTTTGTGATACTTGTCCAAATACACCCCTGTGGGGCTGGCAGCGCCATTTTAAAAATGAGAGAGGGAATATCAAAGTAAAAAATCAACCCTAGTGGGATGCAAAGCATTGTAACAACCATTCCTTTTAAAGGTTTAAATGCTTTCTCTTGTCCCTGTTTTTTGGGTGGGACTATGTTTGACCAACTAATGGTAGATGGGCACATAAACCCTGTGTTTCTCTCTCTCTCTCTCTCTCTCTCTCTTTTAGAAGGTCAGCTTTATTCAACATTTTGTGACTATTAAAATCTTCTACAAACGTGTATGTCCGCTGTACTGTCTCTGCAGCTCCCATCCCCCTAAACTATACCCACCCTGATCCATCTAGGAGAAGCCAGACATCTCCCACACAACTGACGTTCCCATTTCAAATTCCAAGGAACAAAAGAAACTGCCCACGGCCCTCACAGACAAACAGCAGCCTGCAGTGCTCCAGTGGACACACAACCTTTGGCAGAAAGCCACTCACTGTAAAATAGGCAAAGAAATAGATCTGTGTTTTTGTTTTTTTGTGGATTAAATATATATATATATATATATATATATATATATATATATATATATATATATATATATATATATTTATATCTAAAAATGAACAGGGGTGAGTCCCCACCTCCTCAAAGGAATGTGTTAATTCACTTCATAGAGATGAAAATGCCTTTGATATGAAAGAAGAAAAAAAAAGCATTAAAACATATCATATCAATGGTCTGTTTTCAGGACTATTAGTTCTTACTGTATGAAGCGCATTGCAGATGTGAAGAAAACGTACAATGAACATACATCTCAGTTCATATTTGTTTGTACAAATTTGTGTTCACACTGTTCTCATGTTTAAAAATAATAGCCTTGGTATTAGATCGTTGGTGAATTTTTTGACTCATTTATGCCACCTCCTGTTAGATATGTTGTCATATTTTGTGTTTTGATTTTCTTTTAGTGACCTTTCTTTTAGTTGACTCTTACCAAATAATAAATCATGTATCCCAGTGTTACTGAGATCACAACCTTAATGGTTTTTTCATATATAAATGTGTTTAATGCACAGTAGTATTATAATTATAATGCACAAAAATAAGGAATCATCCTATAAAGAAAGCATAACATTTTGCTCATTTGGGAAAAAAGTCTCGAATTAGAATAATTCCAGATTCTGAGGTTCATTCCATTGTGTTTTTTAAGTCAGGGTATCTCTCTCTAACAGTTTTTATTGATTCATACAATTAAAAAAGAAAATCAAAACATATATTCACAGAATCAACATTTAACACCCACTATTACCGCTCCCAATCCCCAACCCATCCTGACCCTCAACAAACATCCCTGTGGTCACACACGAGTATACACACAAAAAATAAATAATAATAATTGCACACATTTATAACTATACTTCTCTCTCCACTGCCCCTCCCTGAGAGCCCTCCAAGAACGCCAAATAGCTGCCCCATTTCCCATCAAACGAATCCAAGTTTCCCAGCCATCTGCATAATACTTCCTCGAAAGCTGCCACCCTCCCCATCTCTGTGCACCACTCTTGAAATGAGGGCACTCCAGACAACTTCCATCCTCTTTTATTTTCGATTAACATTTTTTTATTGATTCAACCATTAAATATATACATAGCAGAACACACATATACAGAATCAATATGCAACACCCACTACCCCCCCCCCCCCCCCCCAACAACACCCCAGTGGTCACACAACCATAGACACACAACAAAAATTAATTAATTAATAAAAAAATAAAAATAAAATAAATAAAACAAATCACACACATAAAACCCCTACACCTCTCTCTCCACTGTCCCTCCCCGAGAGCCCTCCAAAAAAGACAGATATCTGCCCCACTTCTTCTCAAACATGTCCAGACTCCCCAGTCTTCTGCATACCCCCTCCTCAAGAGCTGCCACTCTGGCCATCTCCGAACACCACTCCTGAAAAGGGGGCGCTCCAGCCAACTTACAACTCCTCAAAGTGATCTATCTGGCGATCATAACACTAGACAGGACCCAGTTTTTCACGTGGTTATTCTCCAAATTAATGACTGCCCCATCTCCCAAGATACAGAGTCTGGGGCAAAATAAACTTTGAGAGGCCAAAACCTCACACATAAAGCTCTGAATCCTCATCCAAAATTCCTGCAACTTAACACATCCCCAAAAGACATGAGTTGTGTCTCCATCTTCTAATTGACATTGCCAGCAGGTGGGTGTGTCTTTAAGACCAAGCCTATGCAATCTAGAGGGGGTCCAATGGACTCTATGTAAAATCTTAAATGGCATGAGGCAAACCCTTGTGTCTCTGGATGCAGACTTGACATTTTTTAGAATTCCAGCCCACTGTCCCTCCTCCAATACCAAATTTAGATCTTTCTCCCATAATCTCTTAAGAGAAGTTAAAGTTCCGTCTCCCATACTCTGAATTAGTAGGGAGTAATACACCGATGCCTCGTGACCTTTTCCAAAAGCAGTAATCACCTCTCCCAGAGTATCTGCCACTTTAGGAGGGTGTAAACCACTCCCAAAAACAGTACAGAGCAGGTAACACAGCTGTAAATACTTATAGAGCTGAGATCTAGGAATCCCAAAAAGTTGAAACAAATTTTGAAAGGATCTCAACACTCCATTCTCATACAGGTCACCGAGTGTAGTAACCCCCCTCACAATCCACTCTGACCAGCAAAAAGGGGACTTGTTGATGCCTAGTTTGGGGTTCAGCCATATGCTCGAGGCAACATTTAAATAAATGTCAGAATTAAACAGTCTGGACACTTTAGTCCATACCGATTTCAAGTGCGAGATAATGGGATGTACTTTAGCTTCTCCGATTAATTTGATAGAAAAGCTCTGCAGTAGCGAAATAGGGGCAAGAACTTCCTGTTCTATACAGAACCAGGGAGGGGCTCTCTCAGGTGGAAGCGACCAATGAGTCAAATATCTGAGACTGAATGCATAATAATAAAATAAAATCTTGGGTAGGCCTAGCCCACCTTTGTCAATTGGCCTATGTAACTTACTGAAATTTAACCTGGGACATTTACCATACCAAATGAAAGACTTTGCTATGCTATCAAATTGCTTGAAATAAGAGAGGGGGACATCTACAGGGAGAGACTGCAGTAAGTAATTGAATTTTGGAATACAATTCATTTTAATAACATTAACCTTCCCAATCATAGATAAATGTAATGAAGCCCACCTGCCCAAATCGCTTGAAAACCGTTTGTAACACTTCTCAGTGGAAGGAGGAGGCGAGAAGCAGATTTCCTGGTTCAGGTAAGCGTTTTATTTTCCTCACTGCAGCAAATACACTCTTTCAAGGCTTTCACACTGTTCAATAACTCAATCTAAAAATCCACAAACTACTTCACAGAATAAACTCTCAACTTTGCAATAATAAACTCTTGACTTCACAATCGGGTCTCTGGTGCCCAGGCTCTCTCTCTCATCTACCTGCGGTGTGGCTCTATTTATGCCGCTCTCCCCGTGCTCACTGAAATTAGAGACAGGTGTTAGACATAATTTAACTCAGGTGTAAGCGCCCTTACCGCTTTCTCTCTCTCCGGAGAGATGCTTGACCACGCCCCTCTGTCACACCGTTTTATTAAGGGGTCAAAATTAACTCTAACTAAATCACACAAATTTGCTGGAAATAAAATACCCAAATACTTAATGCCCTGTTTGGGCCACTGGAAAGCGCCCGGCTGGAAAGCTGTTACTGGGCAGTACGCTGTCAGAGCCAAAGCTTTGGATTTAGACCAATTGACTCTATATCCTGAAAACGTAGAAAAGGAATTAATAATTCTGTGGAGGCAAGGCATAGATCTACTGGGGTCAGAGACAAATAATAAAATATAATCTGCGTAAAGCAAGAGTTTATGCGCCATACCTCCCACCACCACCCCTGGAAAATCATCCTCCTTTCTTATTGCGGTTGCTAATGGTTCCAGGGCAAGACAGAACAATAATGGGGAAAGAGGGCAACCCTGCCTGGTGCCCCTATCCAAAGTAAAATAATCTGAAATTAGTCCATTTGTTTGTACCGCCACTACTGGGTGTCTATAAAGTAACTTAATCCATCCAATAAACGTACTCCCGAACCCGTATTTTTCCAAAACCTTAAAAAGATAATCCCATTCTACCATGTCAAACGCCTTTTCGGCGTCAAGTGAGATGGCAGCTACCGGAGATTGATCATTCGCCACTGACCACATGATATTGATGAAACGCCTGTTATTAGAAGAGCTACGGCCCCAAATAAACCCCACCTGATCTAAATGTATAAGTGAAGTCATAACTTTACTTAATCGATTAGCCAAAATTTTTGACAAAATTTTTACATCTAACTGGATCAGGGAAATTGGACGGTAACTTTTACACTCGCTTGGATCTTTGTCCTTTTTAAGAATCAGACTGATCCGGGCTTGTGTCATGGTTGGAGGAAGCTTTCCATTCTTTAATGATTCAGTATAAACTTCTAACAAAAGTGGAGCCAGTTCTGTAGCATAAGTTCTAAAAAATTCAGCAGCAAAACCATCTGGCCCCAGAGCTTTGCCAGTAGGTAAAGCCTTAATTACCTCGTCAAGCTCCTCCAAGTTTATCTCAGAATCAAGACAATTTCTTTGTCAGTCGTCAGTTTAGGAAGATCTAATGGTTCCACAAAATTTCTTATATCTTCATCATTAGACGAAGACGTGGAACTATAAAGATCAATACAGAACTCTTTAAAAGCATTATTAATATCAGTGGGCGAGGTAAATATTTCACCACCAGCAGATTTCACTGAGGGAATGGTAGAAAAAGACTCTCTCTGCTTTATATATCTAGTCAAAAGCTTCCCTGCTTTGTCTCCCGACTCAAAGTATGACTGTCTTGCCCTGAATAACCAAAACTCCACTTTCCATGACAAAATAGCATTATATCTGTATTTCAATCTAGTCAATTCTCTGAGGCAATCAGACGACATTCTGCACTTCAGCTCTGCCTCTGCACTTTTAATATTCTCTTCCAATTCCACGAGTTCTCGTGCTTTGGATTTTTTGGTGAATGAGGCATACTGTATGATCCGACCCCTAAGAACCGCCTTAAGTGCCTCCCAAGCCATGCCCACAGAGGATACTGAGGACCAGTTGGTCTCCATATAAACAATGATTTCGGACATTTACATTTGTTGAAATTCAGGATTTTGCAACAGGGACACATTAAAGCGCCAATTATATGATTTCTTTTTCTCTGTATATGGCAACACCTCTAAACTCTGAGACTAAGATGTTTCCAATTGAGCAATCAACAACAGATGAAATGAGGGACTTAGATATCAAAAATAAATCTATTCTAGAATAAATCTTATGGACTGATTAAAAAAATTTATAGTCCCTACCAGATGGGTTCAAAAGTCCAGACCAAGATTTTTACACATCCTGTGAAGTGTCATTGTTGCTCTAGGGGGCTTACACACATTTGCTTCACTATGATCAAGGACTGAGTCCATCAAAAGAATAAAGTCTCCTCCCAATATTATATCATGAGGGGTGCCAGGGGCTTGCAACATCCCTTCAAGATCTATAAAAAAGCCCTGATCATCAGCGTTAGGTGCATAAATATTAGCCAAAATCAACCTTTGCCCCTGAATTTTTGCTAAAACAATAATGACTCTTCCTATTTTATCTTCAATCTGTTTGAGACATTTGAATTGTAGATGTTTATTTATCAATATAATGACTCCCCTACTCTTACTTGAGCCAGCACTAAAAAAAACACATCCACCCCATATCTTCCCAAATTTTTCAGCTTCCTGCGGGGAAAGATGTGTTTCTTGAAGAAACACAATATCATATTTCTTAAGTTTAAGAAATATTAAATAACCTTCCTCCTTTTTATGGGGTGCCCCAACCCATTTACATTCCATGTGGAGAGAGATAGTACACTCATATTAACATTTGACATTTTGATATAATAAAAAGAAATAAATTGTGTGTCAAAAACAAGATTGTACAGACCACATTCCCCATTAATGCAACAATCAAACCCCCAACTTCCCCCTGAACAAAACAAACAGAAAAAAGAAAAACGTGCGCATTAACCCTGCGCACGACAGCGCCAACCGGCGACAATCCCTCTAAACTCAAACAGTCCATGTACGCCTACGAGAGTCCCCGTGACAACTTTGCCATCGGATTGCTCAAGTCCGGTGCTTCTATACAAATTTTGTGAGGCAAAATTACATAACAGAAAATACTTTGTAAAACAGACCCCAGCCAACAGGCAGAATAACAGAAAAAACATGTAGATTCATTCACAGAACTGTCTCGAAGATGTGTTCCTCCTCAAAATAAACTCCAGCTGATATAAAGCCATACAGTTTTCTCGGACAGACAAACAACTGTTCAGTGAGCCAGCTGTTATGAGTTCAGCGGATGACATAATCATTCCATTGTCCCGCAAAAATACTCAACAAAACATACTCCAGCCAGCAGGAGGAATAAGCACGAAGAACAAACAGATTTATCCACAGCTGTTCCAAAGGAATGATATTCAACAGAACAAGCTCCAGCCGATAGGCGGAGCCAGCACGAAAAACAAAACCGGCATCCCGGTTCCTTGGATGATCAAGAACCAAACTAACTCGGAGGCCGCAAAAAAAAAAAAAAAAAAAAAAAAAAAAATACACCATAACTTACTCAGCCCGTCAACTTTATAAAAGACGTCCTTTATGTGAGCATGTAGATATTTTGCGGTCATCCATAGTGTCCACTCTCAATCTGGCCGGAAACTTCAGTGTAAAAAAGATCTTCTGTCAATGCAAAAGTTTCTTGGAGCCACAAAACAAACTCCAGCCGCTAGGCGGAGCCAGCGCAAAAAGAAACAAAAATGGCACCCAGCTTCCTCAGATAATACAGTGCCTGAACCGCGAGTCAGTCCACTAATATAAGAAACATCAAATGGCTTACTCACTCCAATGTATTTATGAAGGAGAGTGCCAGTTTTGGACAAGTAAATACTTTGCGACCATTCTTTGTTTCTATTCTCAGTTTGGCCGGAAACATCAGAGCAAACGAGATCTTTTTCTGATGTAAGAGTTTCTTGCATTCCTTGAACCGATCGCGTTTCTCTCTTGTGGAATTCGCAAAGTCCGGGAACAAGAGAATATTATGGTTCTTCCAGATTACGGCGATGGAAACAAAATTCTCTGAGTTGTTTACAAGAGTGACAGAAGTTGAAAAACGAATCGATTATCTTGAGTCATCGGAAAGGGAATTATCCGCTAATCCTCCCGCGTCCAAAACAGATTTAGAATTAATTTCGGAGAAACTGGAATATTTTGAAAATATGAGCCAAAGGAATAACATACGAATTGTTGGAATTCCTGAGCATGAAAAGGGCAGGGATATGGTGAAATTCCTGAACGAGCTCTTCCTGAGTCTGCTCGACATAACAGGCCATAAACTGGAAATCGAGCGAGTTCACAGATCTGCTGAGGGAGACAGGCTTCGATGCATTCTGGCCAAATTTCTGAGATCATCCGATAAAGATCTCGTGTTGCGCCAGGCGAGGAGCAAAGGGAAGCTGATCGACGTATTACAGCGAGATCTTCCAAGTCAGCAAGAACCTTCGTCAACATCACCGACATGTTGGACAACTGACGCTGAATTTCTTCTCCTGACGTGCTTCCCAAATCGTGTCTCCGATCCACAGTCCCGTCAGAGGCCTCAGCTTGAACATGTAAGTGTTTTTAATGTCTCCAGAATCTGAGAATTTTGACTTCTTTGCCATATTTACCTTAAAGAGCAAGTATGTAATTGGATGTATCGAATCTAACCAGATTATAACATGAAAATAATAATAAAAAAAAAACTAGCAAAGTTCGTGGAGCTCGTGTTTCACACGTCTGCTTCTCGCATGGTGTCCCCGGACCTCCCTTCCATCCTCTTTTAAAACAACCTTTCTGGCGATCAAAACACTGCTTAGGACCCAATTTTTTATGTGTTTATCCCCTATATTGATGACTGCCCCATCGCCTAAAATATAGAGTCTGGTGCAAAATGCAATTTGAGTGCACAATACCTCACACAAAAAACAGAACCTTTAACCAAAATTCTATGGATCTTAACACAACACCAAAAAACATGGGTTGTGTCTCCATCCTCTGATTGGCATCGCCAGCAGGTGGGTGTGTCTTTAAGACCAAGCCAATACAAACTAGAGGGGGTCCAATAGAATAGATGTAAAATCTTGAATTGCATAAGGCGCACCCTTGCATCTCCAGATGCAGACTTGATGTTTTTTAGAATTCTAGCCCACACTCCCTCCTCCAACATCAAATTTAAATCTTTCTCCCATAATCTCTTGAGAAAAGTTGAAGCTCCGTCCCCCAGACTCTGAATTAGCAGGGAGTAATACACTGATGCCTCATGACCTTTTCCAAAAGCAGTAATCACCACTTCCAGAGTATCTGCTGCTTTAGGGGGGTGTATGCTACTCCCAAAAACAGTACAGAGCAGGTGGCGCAACTGTAAATACCAAAAAACTGAGATCTGGGAATTCCAAAATGTTGAGCCAAATTACCAAATGATCTCAACACTCCACTCTCATATAGGTCACTGAGTGTATTAACCTCCCTCACAATCCACTCTGACCAGCAGAAAGGGGACTTATTAATACATAATTTTGGGTTCAGCCATATGCTTGAGGCAACATTTAACTAAATGTCCGAATTAAACACTCTGGACACTTTTGTCCATACCGAGTACAAATGCGAGATAATGGGATGTAACTTAACTTCTCTGATTAGTTTGATAGAAAGGCTTTGCAATGGCGAAATAGGGGCAAGAACTTCCTGTTCAATACAAATCCAGGGAGGGGCTCTCTCAGGTGGAAGTGTCCAATGAGCCAAATGTCTGAGACCGAATGCATAATAATAAAACAAAATCATGGGTAGGCCTAGCCCGCCTTTGTCAATCGGCCTATGCAACTTACTGAAATGTAATCTGGGACTTTTACCATTCTAAATGAAGGACTTCACTATGCTATCAAATTGCTATAAATAAGAGAGGGGGTCATCTATAGGGAGAGACTGTAGCAGGAAGTTGCATTTTGGAATACAATTCATTTTAATAACATTAACCTTCACAATCATCGATAAATGTAATGAAGCCCACCTGCCCACATCGCTCGAAAACCTTTTTATTAAAGAGTCAAAATTAATTCTAACTAAATCACACAAATTTGCTGGGAATAAAATCCCCAAATACTCAATGCCCTGTTTGGGCCACTAGAAGGCACCTGGCTGAAAAGCCGTTACAGGGCAGTACGCTGTCAGAGCCAAAGCTTCGGATTTAGACCAATTAACTCTGTATCCCGAGAACTTAGAAAAGGAATTAATAATTCTGTGGAGGCAAGGAATAGATCTAGTAGGGTCGGAGACGAATAATAAAATATCATCTGCGTATAGCAAAAGCTTATGTGCCACACCTCCTGCCATCAGCCCCTGGAAAATCATCCTCCTTTCTTATCGCAGCTGCTAATGGTTCCAGGGCAAGACAGAACAATAATGGCCTGCCGGGTGCCCCTATCCAGAGTAAAATAATCTGAAATTAATCAATTTGTTTGTACCGCTGTACTGGGTGTCTATAAAGTAACTTAATCCAACCAATAAAAGTATTCTGAACCTGTACATTTCCAAAATCTTAAAAAGATAATCCCATTCTACCATATCAAACGCATTTGCAGCATCAAGTGAGATGGCAGCAACCAGAGTCTGATCATTCGCCATTGACCACATGATATTTATGAAACGCCTAAGTTTATCAGAAGAGCTACAGTCCTGAATAAACCCCACCTGATCTATATGTATATGAGATGTCATAACTTTACTTAATTGGTTAGCCAAAATTTTTGACAATATTTTAACATCTAGCTGCATCAGGGAAATTAGACATTAACTCTTACACTTGCTCGCAAGATAGAATTCTTTAAAAGCATTATTAATATCAATGGCTGAGGTAAATATTTCACCACCAGCAGATTTCACTGAGGGAATGGTAGAAAAAGACTCTCTCTGCTTTATATATCTAGCCAGAAGTTTTCCTGCCTTGTCCCCGACTCAAAATATGACTGTCTTGCCCTGAATAGCCAAAACTCCACCTTCCGCGACAAAATAGTATTATATCTGTATTTCAATTGGGTCAGTTCTCTGAGGCCATCAGATGACATTCGGTGCCTCAGCTCTGCCTCAGCACTTTTAATATTCCCTTCCAACTCCACGAGTTCTCGTGCTTTGGATTTTTTGGTGAATGAGGCATATTGTATGATCCGGCCCCTAAGAACCGCCTTAAGTGTCTCCTAAGCCACACCCACAGAGGATGCTGAGGACCAGTTGGTTTCCATATAAACACTGATTTTAGCCTTTAACATTTGTTGGAATTCAGGATTTTGCAAAAGGGATACATTAAAGCCTATACTATATGATTTCCTTTTCTCCATATGTGGCAATACCTCTAAACACACCAGGGCATGATCTGAGGCTAAAATGTTTCCAATTGAGCAATCAACAACAGATGAAATGTGGGACTTGGATATCAAATAAAATTATTCTAGAGTAAATCTTATGGACTGATGAAAAAATGTATAGTCCCTACCAGACAGGTTCAAAAGTCTCCAAATATCTGTAAGACCAAGATTTTTACACATCATGTGAAGCGTCAGTATTGCTCTAGGGGGTTTGCACACTTCTGCTTCACTTTAATCAAGGACTGAGTCCATCAAAAGATTAAAGTCTCCTCCCAATATTATATCATGAGGGGTGCCAGCGCCTTGCAACATCCCTTCAACATCTATAAAATAAACCCTGATCATCAACGTTAGGTGCGTAAATATTAGCCAAAATAATTTACCCCTGAATTTCTGCTAAAACAATAATGACTCTTCCTAATTTATCTTTAATCTGTTTGAGACATTTGAATTGTAGATGCTTACTTATCAGTGTAATGACTCCCCTGCTCACTTATCAGTGTAATGACTCCCCTGCTCTTACTTGAGCCAGCACTAAAGAAAACATGTCCACCCCATATCTTCCCAAATTTTTCAGCTTCCTTCGGGGAAAGATATGCTTCTTGAAGAAACACAATATCATATTTCTTACATTTAAGAAAAGAAATAACCTTCCTTCTTTTTATGGGGTGCCCCAACCCATTCATATTCCACATGGAGAGAGACAATCCACTCATATTAACATTTTACATTTTGACATATGAGAAAAAATAGATTGTGTGTCAAAAACAAAATTATAAGGACCACATTCAAACATTAGTGCAACAATCAAACCCCGAACTTCCCCAGAACCAAACAAATAGAAAAAAGAAAATGTGCGTATTAACCCCGTGCACGACAGCGCCTCCATCCCTCTAAACTTAAACAGTCCATGTACGCCTACGAGAGCCCCCGCGACAACTTTGCCGTCGGATTGCTCAAGTCCAGTGTTTCTATACAAATTTTTTGAGAGAGAATTACACAACAAAAGATAATCTATAAAACAAACTCCAGCCAACAGGCAGAATAAACACAAAGAGCGTGTATATTCATCCACAAAGCTGTCCTGAAGGTGTGTTACTCCACAAAACAAACTCCAGCCTTGAATCGATCACGTTTCTCTCTTGTTGAATTCGCAAAGTCTGGGTACAAGAAAATGCTGCAGTTCTTCCAAAAAAGCCTTCCTTTACTCCTCGCCTCACATAACACAAGAACTTTATCAGATGATCTCAGAAATTTGGCCAGAATTGGCCTCTCTCCCTCAGCAGAGCGCCGAGCCGGATCCCTGTGAGCTCGCTTGATTTCCAGCTTATGGCCTGTTATGTCAAGCAGATTCGGAAAGAGCCCGTCCAGGAATTTCACCATATCCTGACTCTCTTCGGCCTCAGGAATTCCGACGATTTGGACATTATTCCGCCGGCTATGGTTCTCCATGTCTTCCAACTTCTTCCAGACACGCTCCAAATCCACCTTGGTCACTAGCAGATTAGCAGATAATTCCCTCTCCGATGACTCCAGATAATCGATAATCAATCCCCCACTCTTGTAACCACCTCAAAGAATTTCGTCTCCATAGCAGTGATCAATCGACGTATTACAGCAAGATCCTCCAAGTCAGCAACGATCTTCATCAGCATTGCCGACATGTTCAACATCTCTCGCCGAATTTCCCTCATTTCTCTGATCAAATTGACTCCCTGGCTCGGGGCCTTCTCTGGGGTGTCAGCTTGAGCACGTAAATATCTTTTAATGTCTCCACAGCCCGAGGATTCTTTTTTTTGGGGGGGGGGGGATTTTTCCCCTTTTTCTCCCAATTTGGAATGCCCAATTCCCAATGCGCTCTAAGTCCTGGTGGTCGCATAGTGATTTGCCTCAGTCTGGGTGGCGGAGGACGAATCCCAGTTGCCTCCGCGTCTGAGACAGTCAACCCGCGCATCTTATCACGTGGCTTGTTGAGCGCGTTGCCACGGAGACATAGCGCGTGTGGAGGCTTCACGCCATCCACCGCGGCATCCGCGCTCAATTCACCATGCGCCCCACTGAGAACAAACCACATTATAGCGACCACGAGGAGGTTACCCCATGTGACCCTACCCTCCCTAGCAACCGGGCCAATTTGGTTGCTTAGGAGACCTGGCTAGAGTCACTCAGCACGCCCTGGGTTCGAACTAATGAACTCCAGGGGTGGTAGCCAGCGTATTTTACCACTGAGTTACCCAGGCCCCCCGAGCCCGAGGATTTTTAATTCTTTGACATACTGTTCTCCTAGAACAGTTATGGAAAAGAGTGTATCGAATCTCACCGGTTTATGTCATTAATAGTGTTAAAACTAGCAAAGTGCACAGAGCTCGCCGTTCACACGTCCGAACCTCGCATGGTGTCACGTGACTCCCCACCAAGTCAGGGTATCTCTATAAAATATCAGCAAAATATAAGTTCACATTTTCATATAATACATGAGAGAGAGAAAGATAATGTCTTGCTGTCCATGATGTAGGGCTATACCCATTGCCCTCTAACATAAAGACTACCCAGTATAATATTTGAGGCATAACAGAAGTGGATAGAAATGGAGGTGAAATTGGGGTGGTAGGATGCCAGAAAAATTGTTAGTGAGGTATGCAGCTGTTTAAATTTACCTTCGCCTTGTGATTGACAGAAGATGAACAACAAATTATTCAGGACTAACAGTAGACTAACAGTATCAACTCCTGAATGCTCTTTTTGAGTATGTCATCATATTCAATTGCTTCCTGTTTTTCTGAGTGATTTCATCTGTTTATAGACAAATGTTTATCCACCATAATTGCTCGGAATTACTGTGTGTGGGTTGAAGCATTACCTTCTGTAATGGTATAGAGTTCGCAAATATCCCTGAGGACTGAGCCCACCCAAACATGAATCTTGCACACCCAGTCAAAAATTAGGCAAACACGGAAGGCCTATTAAATCAATAATTTATTTTTATTTGTTTTACAATCCATGCATTGGTTAAAAGCAGTTTGGGGATGGACTGTGTGTTGCACACTTTGAGGGTGTGCTGTAGACCACCCCAACCAATCGCAAAATAGCACCAGAAATAGGTAGTATTTTTCTATTATGTCATCGGGTGAAAGTATTGCAACGCCACGTTCTACTCTCAGGAGGCAGCTGCTGCAAACCAGCATAGGTTTTTGGATGCCCTTCAAGAAGCCTGGTGGTGCTTCTAGCTATTGTTATTATTATTATTATTATTATTATTATTATTATTTTTATTATTATTGTTATTCTTCTTTTAGCTATTGTTAATGTACCACAGGCTCCCTCTTTCCTAGCTCCCACTCATCAGATAACTTCCTCCACCTCAGCTCCCCAAAATCACACTGCGGGTGCTAGCAAAATATTGGACCTGAATTCTAATACACCATCTGTCTGTCTGTCTGTCAGTCTATCTATCTATTATCTAGCTAGCTGTATAGCTAAATTGATGTATATTTACTTAAATTATTTTATGCATGCATAGTTTTACAAGTAAATATAACAAAACCCCTGCCTTACTACCCAACAAAGCTCAAACTCATTAACTACGCCAGCACTGAAACACATCTGTCACAGGACAGATCAGTCTAAGAGAGCTGATTTCAGTCATAACTCAGTTTTGCATTTTGTCTTTGTAGGGCAGTATAATTGCTAATTACATTTCCATTTTACCAACTAATCAGAAAAGTGAAAGAGAAAAAATCTTCATCATCATCATAATAATTTATTAATTAGTTCCTCTGTAAGCAGTTCCCATCTGTGTTCAAATTTTAGGTTTTTAATCTTATATGTTATTGGTCTCCCCATCTAATATGTTTCCTTCCACTCCATCTTGTATTAATTCTTGATATTACTTCTCTCCACTCCATCTTTGCATTTATGGGGACTCTGACTTGTCTTTGTAATTTGCTTTAAAGCTGCCATTTTAATGACTCTGAAAGTGTATTGCAGTAATTTATTTCTTTGTTATGAAGGTATCATTCCTAGAATGAGATTGTCAGGGACTCAGGGCCCACTTCAATCTTATGATTATATGTTTATCTATTTTTTATTTCTTTATTTCAATTTCAAGAGCCGGGCCTGTAAGAAGCTCTAGGATTATTTACATTTGACAGATAAACGCCGAAATAGTGAATAAAAAATACGTTTGATTGAAGGCTGCGTAACTAAAACTCAACTCAAAATGACGTCAGAATGTAACGCCGCTTGACATGAGTGGCCTTTGTTCGCTTGTTTATAGCGCCATCTGCTGGACCAAATGTGATTGTACTGTTTTTGCTCATACACTGAACTTTATTTAGTGTTGTTTGCGTTAGAACTGAATTTGATATTAGTTTATGCCATTTATTTATTCGGAAAGTTATAATTTCTCAATACAATAACATTTAAATAATACTATATGTACAATGCATCATGATGATATAGTTAATTTTGAGGTCAAAATAAATACTGTGTAGGTAATAGACACATTGTTTGAGACAAAGGAATTTAACCTGTATAAATACAAAACACGATAAGGGTGACATAGAGCTTCCACAATGATAAATGAAAAACATTAAACGCTCGCTAAATAACACAATCATTCATCCAAATATGTACATAAAAAAGCAGAGGCTGAAATGAACTATGAAAGAGTCAAAATTCTCATTTAGAAACACACACACACACACACACACACGTTGGTGCAGCTATCATTATGAGGACTCTCCATAGACAATGATTTTTATACTGTACGAACTATAGATTCTATCCCCTAAACCTAACCCTCACAGAAAACTTTTAGCATTTTTACATTTTCAAACATCGGTTAGTATGATTTTTAAGCGATTTGAATTATGGGGACACTAGAAATGTCCTCAAACCACATTTATAGCATAATACCCTTGTAATTACCAGTTTGTAACTAAAAAAAAAAGTCCTCGTAAACCACTTAAACCTGCCCACACACACACACGTTGGTGCAGCTATCATTATGAGGACTCTCAATAGACATAATGATTTTTATACTGTACGAACTATAGATTCTATCCCTGCCCCCCCCCCCACACACACACACACACACACACACACACACTGAAACGGATAATATGATTGGTTAGCAAGTATCCAATCGCGTCTGAAATGAGCGTTCTGATTGGTGGATCAGCTTAGTCGGACTGTCTGGCCTGCCAGTGCCATCAGTTGTGCTCCTGTCTACCGCAGCTCCGTGCGCGTTTAGAGAAACTCTCTGTACAATTTTTAAAATAATAATAATAATTAAAAACACACACACACACTTCACTCAACGGTGCTGCGACATCGCGTTATAAGATAGAAAAAGTTGCCTACTCGTTGTTCTGGCGGCCATACGTATCATCACATATTTCAGGTGGGCACACGCAAAATCCTAAGAAAGATAGGTAGGCATACGGCGTATGCCCTAGACTACACTACTGGTGGTGTTTATATCTGCAGCAGTGAGCTCATGTCTACACACACTGATTCTAAAGTGACTGTTCCTAATGATGTCCTCCGGCGTTCCCATGGTGACAGGCTGCATGATAAATGTGAATGGAATGAATGCGCGATCCACTGTGATGCTTCTTTCACACGATCATCACAGGTCTGGTTCTCGCAATTCATGAAATTAATACAATGACACAACGCATTTGATAAAAACAATATGGAATAGAAAAGTATGGAATAGGACAGAATAGAAACATGGAAATTTGCAGGCAAAAATGTCATCAGCCATTTAAGGACAGAATATAGAATAGAATAGAAACATGGAGAAATTTGCAAGCAAAATTATAATTGAACATAACAACAGAATATAAAATAGAATAGAATAGAAACATTGAGAAATTTGAAAGCAGATTTTTCATTAGACATACAATAACAGAAAATAAAATAAGACTGAATAGAAACAAGGAGAAATGTGCAAGCAAAATGTCATTGGTCATGTGATAACAGAATAGAGAATAGAATAAACTAAACTTTAATAAAAGTTTAATGTAAAAATGGATGAAAACAAATAAGAGGTAAAAATTAATCTATGAAATATATTTATTTTTAAGAATTGGTTTTGCATAAAATAACTTAAACTGTTTTCGGCAGATTTTTCTTCTTCTTCTGGTGGCACACAGGAACAAAACATCTGAACTTTAATTATTGTGTACTGTATTTTTCTCTTTTCAGCTCAATGTTGTCTGGTACCAGTATTCATCGACATACAAGACAAGTAATGTCCATATGAAGACACAAGGCTTAATCCATCAACACCTCTGATTGCCGAAAATGGAGAAGAAAAAAGGAAGATGGTATACATAATATACAGCAGTCCTGTCCCTGTTCTGAAAACAGGCTCCACTGTAAGGTGCTGCCTCTGCACATGCTCAGTGTGTCTCCCCATCACATCACTCACAGTCAAACATGCACTGCCCTTCTGCCTACGCTGACTGCCTACAGGACTCGATGCAATATGGAGATAGAATTGTTGCATATTAACATACAAATGGAAAAACATTCACAAAAATTAAATGAATTCACAAATAAAAAGAATGAGATTTATAAATATATGTTAGGAGTTTCACAAAAATAAAGTGAATTCACAAATAAATAAAATGAGATTTGCAAATAAAAAAATTATTTAAAATATATTTTTTAACTCACAAACACAACTCTGTCCAGCATTCATTTGTGAATTGTGCACATTTATTTGTGGATCACTTCCTGTTCATTTGCGGATCGCTACACGCATTTGTCGAATTTGAAACAAATCTAGCGTCACATTTGTCATCCGCATACGTCTCATCTCGTTTCATTTTTTTTTTGTTTTTTTTTTGGGGGGAATGAAATAAAGGTTAACAATTGTATAAATGTAAGTGCATATACATAAAAGGCATTGACAATAGATACAAAATCCATCCCAGACAATTGATACAACACCATGATGTGTCAATGAGGATGTTCATGTACAACAAACTCGAGCAAAATGCAAGCACTCCAGTTGTAATGTTCAGTTCCAGTGTTTGTGTGTGTAAATACATATACTCAAATGTATTGTCTTTTGTAGTTACATGCATGACAACCTGTAATTTGTAACCAAAAAAAATCATATGTTTTAGCCAACAGACTTGCTTTAGTGTTAAAAAACAGACACTCTTTAAAACCTATTTACCTCAAAATGCCTTGATAGAACTCAAAAGATTTGTCAACTAAATGACAAAAAATATTTTGTCAAATGAGATGAGTCATCATTTAGACTCATATTCATGTTGTTGCAAATCCAAGCGACTGACTTTCTTCTGTGGGAGAAACTCAAAAGGAGATGTCAGGAATTATGATAGGGACTGACAGCCTCACTTTCATTTCAGCCTCATTAGCAACATCTACATTTTACAATGTATTCTCATATTCCACAGAAGAAACTAAATAGTACAGGTTTTTTTTTTAAATATGAGGGTGAGTAAATAACAGAATTTTCATTCAACCCAAGTCAACCCAAAGACAATGTTATGGTTTATTTAAATTTTGTATTGCACTTTCATTTCAAGACATGACATTGTAACTTAAAAGAAATCTGACATAACAGAAAAATAAACAATCTTATATTAAACATTTTAAAAGGTGTCCTGTACCACTGAGTTTTGGAGCAGGTGAGTCAAGTGCTCAAAGTTGATGCGCAGTACACAGGGCAAACATCTGAAAAAGATGGCAATAACTAATGAGTCAATTAACACTGTCAGAACATGATGCTGTATTTTAGAAAGGGACCCCATAATAGTACCTGCTAAAACATTCACACAAAAGTGCTAAAATGCAAAAATCTAATAAATATTACCTTACAACTGCTTTTATTAAATACATTAACATAATGCGAAACCAACTTTTTAAAGTTTGTTGCCTTGGAGCTTATCTGTATGTGCTTGATTCCATGTTCATGAGAGCACTGTGACTCTGGTCCCACCATGATAGTAAAACAAAGCGTGATTGGTTGAAGCTATGATTGGTGCGAGTAATAGGGCCGTTATCTGATTGGCTTGAGTAGACAATGGGTGGAATCCACCTATTTGTAGATCTTGACACTAGATTTGTTTCAGAATCGACAAATGTGTGTAGCGATCTGCAAATGCACAGGAAGCGATTCACAAATAAATGTGTGTGATTCACAAATGACTGCTGGACAGAGTTGTGTTTATGAGTTAAAAAATACATTTGTAAATATTATTTTTTTTATTTGCAAATCTCATTTTATTTATTTGTGAATTCACTATATTTTTGTGAAACTCCTAACATATATTTGTAAATCTCATTCTTTTTATTTGTGAATTTATTTCATTTTTGTGAAACACCTTACATTTATTTGTGGATCTCATTCAAATTATTTGTGAACCAGCTTTCTATTTGTGAATCTCTTTCCATTTGAATGTTAATATGCAACAATTCTATCTCCATAATGCAACGCCTGCACACGCATTAGCAGCCTCTCCATCATTCAAGACGTCTCTCTGTCTCTGTCTGCAGTCTCTCTGATTCACTCTCTCTGTCTTTGTTATCCGTGCGGTGCTTTTGAAGAGTTTTGAGTGGTCTGTGCAGGAGGAACAGCAGAGAAACATCATGTGGTGGGCAGCAGAGGGGTTTCTCTGAGCGCTGCAGTGGATCTGTAATGGAGTTCAACTCGTCATCTGTATTTGAACAGCACAAAGGTAAAGCACTGCATGCACACGCACACACACACAAGCCGATAAAAAGCAAGGGTCAGTGCCGCTGCCTCTGTTGCCATGTAATGCTCATCCCCGGACTTTGGCATAACTCATCAGTTGCTAATGTGATGTGAGGGTTACATCTAATTGTGTGTAGGCAACTCACCAGTATGCAGAATACTAGCGGCTGTTCGTGACGATGCATATTTGTGCGTGAAACATGGGCTGAGGGTTACAGTCATGTTGCATGATGATTTGGGGGAGCTGAGGTGAATGATAGAAGCTCTGTCAGGGGACTCAGGTAGCAGATCTTATGTGTTTCTCTGTGTACGCTACACCCTACAAGCCCCCCATCACATAGAAAATCTGTGACTCAAAACCTAATTTACACCTGGAAATAATTAGAAAGGATTTTGCCAAGATTCTGAAATATTTCTAGGTCACTAATCAAATTTGAGTAACACTTTACATTAATGTATATAACGTACAGTATAATGACTAACTAATAATTCAGGGACAAATGCATAATAATTCATTGGTATACGGTTATAACAACATGCATAAAAAGGGTGACTTTCATGCAATACGTGGCAAATAGTGAGACATTTTTCCCTTAGAATTTTAAATTAATGCTTAATAACACTTATTCAACATTAGTAACCTACAATGTACAGTGAGCACATGTGAAGCATTTATTAAGGGGATGACAAAATTAAAAACCTACGAACATGAAGTTCAGTACAGTTTAATGGTCATCTGGCTTTATTATAGTATATGATATACTGTATATAGTGAATGAGCAATAAGACCTATAAAGTGTTTTTGCAGAGGACTTAAGGTAACTAGAACTTGGTAAAAACATTCTTTTGACATCATCGTGACAAGGAAAGGGACAACACTATTGAGTCACGACATTACAGTAATGAATATAAAAACAAAGCAGACTGTTGCAAATTGACATAATCCCTTCTTTTAATCTCACTATAATAGTCTATTTTTCCTACATTGTGAGATAAATCATGAATTAAGGCATTTTATGTTTTTGATTAATTTACGTATTATTAATAAACTCAGCAAAAAAAGAAACATCCTCTCACTTTCAACTGCTTTTATTTTCAGCAAACTTAACATGTGTAAATATTTGTATGAACATAAAAAGATTCAACAACTGAGACATGTTTCACAGACATGTGACTAACAGAAATTGAATAATGTGTCCCTGAACAAAGGGGGGGGGGGGTCAAAAGTAACAGTCATTATCTGGTGTGGCCACCAGCTGCATTAAGTACTGCAGTGCATCTCCTCTTCATGGACTGCACCAGATTTGCCAGCTCTTGCTGTGAGATGTTACCCCACTCTTCCACCAAGGCACTTGCAAGTTCCCGGACATTTCTGGGGGGAATGGCCCTAGCCCTCACCCTCCGATCCAACAGGTCCCAGACATGCTCAATGGGATTGAGATCCGGGCTCTTCGCTGGCCATGACAGAACACTGACATTCCTGTCTTGCAGGAAATCACGCACAGAACGAGCAGTATGGCTGGTGGCATTGTCATGCTGGAGGGTCATGTCAGGATGAGCCTGCAGGAAGGTTACCACTTGAGGGAGGAGGATGTCTTTCCTGTAACGCACAGCGTTGAGATAGCCTGCAGTGATAACAAGCTCAGTCCGATGATGCTGTGACACACCGCCCCAGACCATGACAGACCCTCCACCTCCAAATCGATCCCGCTCCAGAGTACAGGCCTTGGTGTAACGCTCATTCCTTCGACGATAAATGCAAGTCTGACCATCACCCCTGGTGAGACAAAACCGTGACTTGTCAGTGAAGAGCACTTTTTGCCAGTCTTGTCTGGTCCAGCGAAGGTGGGTTTGTGCCATAGGCGACGTTGTTGCCGGTGATGTCTGATAAAGACCTGCCTTACAACAGGCCTACAAGCCCTCAGTCCAGCCTCTCTCAGCCTATTGTGGGTAGTCTGAGCACTGATGGAGGCATTGTGCATTCCTGGTGTAACTCAGGCAATTGTTGTTACCATCCTGTACCTGTCCCACAGGTGTGATTTTCGGATGTACCGATCCTGTGCAGGTGTTGTTACATGTGGTCTGCCACTGTGAGGATGATCAGCTGTCCTTCCTGTCTCCCTGTAGCGCTGTCTTAGGCATCTCACAGTACAGACATTGCAATTTATTGCCCTGGCCACATCTGCAATCCTTATGCCTCCATGCAGCATGCCAAAGGCATGTTCACACAGATGAGCAGGGACCCTGGGCATCTTTCTTTTGGTGTTTTTCAGAGTCAGTAGAAAGGTCTCTTTAGTGTCCTAAGTGTTTATAACTGTGACCTTAATTGCCTACCATCTGTAAGCTGTTAGTGTCTTAAAGACCGTTCCACAGGTGCATGTTCATTAATTGTTTATGGTTCATTGAACAAGCATGGAAAACATTGTTTAAACCCTTTACAATAAAGATCTGTAAAGTTATTTGGATTTTCACAAAATTGTCTTTAAAATACAGTGTCCTGAAAAAGGGACGAGTTTTATTTATTTAGCATTAAGCAACATAAACATTAAACAATAAAACTTTCACTCTTAGGCAAGTATTGGATGAAAGTTTCCCTTTTTATGCATGTTGCTACATTAACTACATATAAATGTTTTATAATTCCTTTCTAGCACACAACATGCTCTTCGGAACATCCTCAAATCATGCTAGATAACATGATCATCAGGTTTTTGCACAAGCTTTTGGAGTCCATGCCAGCTCAAAGGCATGCTGTCATGGGACATACAGCAACACAATGCAAATGGACATACAGAACCAAATACTAATTTTTTTGTCATAAACAATTTTTTATTGATTCCACACTCAAATCAAAACAAACAGCACATGAAAACACGGAATCAACTTTCAACAAAATATTCCCCCCTCCCTCCCCTCCCCTCCACACAACACACATCCCAGTGGTTGGACACTGAATAATAACAGACACACATACAAGCAGACAGTCCAAAGAAAATACTCAGACATAAAAAAAATTGCCGAACAGAAAAGAAAAAGGGTTCCACACATCAATTAATTACATACACACCATTTATACTGTCCCTCTCCACTGTTCCTCCCTGGCAATCCTCCAAGAAGGCCAAATAAGTGCCCCACTTCTTCTCAAAGGCACCCAAGCTGCCCAGCCATCTATGCAACATCTTTTCAAAGGCCGGCACTCTGCCCAATTCGGTGCACCACTCATGAAACGAGGGTGCACCAGCCGACTTCCATCCCCCAAGGATTACTTTCCTGCCGATCATCACTCTGGTAAGGACCCAGTTTTTAATGTGTGTATTCCCTAAGTTAACCCCCATCCCATCACCCAAAATACAAAGTCTGGGGCAGAATGAAATCTGAGTGCTCAGGATCTCACAGACATAACTCTGAACCCTCGACCAAAACTCTTGAATCTTAATACAATACCAAAAAAACGTGGGCTATGTCCCCATCCTCTGATTGGCATCGCCAACAGGTGGGTGTATCTTTAAGACCAAGCCTATGCAATCTAGAGGGAGTCCAGTAAAAACGATGCAGAATCTAAAATTGAATGAGGTGCATCCTTGCATCCCTAGACATAGACATTTTAAAAAATCCTACCCCATTCTTCATCCTTCAGTACTAAATTCAAGTCTTTCTCCCATAACTTCTTGAGAGATGTCAAAACCCCATCCTCTAGACTCTGAATTAGCCAGGAATAGTACACTGAAGCTTCGTGACCCTTTCCAAAAGCCGCTAGTACCATCTCAAGAGTGTCTGCAGCTTTAGGGGGCTGCGTACTACACCCAAAGATGGTAGAAAGTAGATGGCGCAGCTGTAAGTACCTGAAGAATTGAGATCTGGGAATCCCAAACTGCTGTGTAACATTTTCATACAGGTCACCCAGCGTAGCAACTCCCTTCTCAATCCATTCTGTCCAGCAAGAAGGGGACTTGTTAATACACAGTTTAGGGTTTAACCAAATACTTGCGGCAACGTTCAGGTAAATGTCCGAATTGAGCACACGGGAAACTTTTGTCCACACTAACTGCATGTGTGAGATAACGGGATGTGTCTTTACTTCTCCGGGCAGCTTGGTAGAAAGACATTGCAATGGGAAGATAGGGGAAAGGAACTCCTGTTCGATAAAAAGCCAGAGAGGAGCTCTTTCAGGCGGAAGCAACCAATGCAGCAAATGTCTGGGACCAGAAGCATAATAGTAAAACAATATTTTGGGGAGACCTAACCCACCTTTGTCAATTGGCCTGTGTAACTTGTTAGAATGCATTCGAGGACATTTACCATTCCAGATAAAAGATTTAGCAATACTATCAAATTGTTTAAAATAAAAGAGGGCAACTTCAATGGGGAGAGACTGTAATAGGTAGTTACATTTTGGAATACAATTCATTTTTATAACATTAACCTTCCCAATCATAAATAATTTTAATGAAGCCCACCTTTCCACAACACTCGAAAACTTTTTTATTAAAGGGTCAAAATTAACTCTGACTAAATCACATAAATTTGCTGGGAATAAAATACCCAAATACTTAATGCCCTCTTTGGGCCACTGAAAGGCGCCCGGCTGAAAAGCCGTGACCGGGCAGAACGCTGTCAGAGCCAAAGCTTCGGATTTAGACCAATTAACTGTATCCCGAAAATGTTGAGAAGGAATTGATCATTCTGTGGAGGCAAGGCATAGATCTAGTGGGGTCGGAGACGAATAATAAAATATCATCTGCGTAAAGCAAAAGCTTATGCGCCACACCTCCCGTCACCACCCCTGGAAAATCATCCTCCTATCTTATCGCGGCTGCAAATGGTTCCAGAGCAAGAACAATAATGAGGAAAGAGGGCAGCCCTGCCGGGTGCCCCTATTCAGAGTAAAATAATCTGAAATTAATCCATTTGTTTGTACCGCTGCTACAGGGTGTCTATAAAGTAACTTAATCCAACCAATAAATGTACTCAAAACCCATATATTTCCAAAATCTTTAAAAGATAATCCCATTCTACCATATCAAACGCCTTTTCGGCGTCAAGTGAGATGGCAGCGACCGGAGACTGATCATTCACTACTGACCACATGATATTGATGAAACGCCTAATGTTATCAGAAGTACTACGGCTCCGAAGAAACCCCACTTGAACTATATGTATAAGAGATGTCATAACTTAATCGGTTAGCCAAAATTTGTGAGAGAATTTTTACATCTAGCTGGATCAGCGAAATTGGATGGTAACTTTTACACTCACTTGGATCTTTGTCCTTTTTAAGAATCGGACTGATCCGGGCTTGTGTCATGGTTGGGGGAAGCTTTCCATTTTTTAATGATTCTGTATATACTTCTAACAAAAGTGGAGCCAATTCTGTAGCATAAGATCTAAAAAAATTCAGCGGCACAGCCATCTTGCCCGGGAGCCTTGACTTAATTACCTCGTCAAGCTCCTCCAAGGTTATATCAGAATCCAGAGAATTGTTTGCTTAGACATCAATTTAGGGAGTTCTAATGGTTCTACAAAATGTATAATAACTTCATAAGTAGATGAAGACGTGCAGCTATAAAGGTAAATATAGAATTCTTTAAAAGCATTATTAATATCAATGGCCGAGGTAAAAATTTCACCACCAGCAGATTTCACTGAGGGAATGGTAGAAAAAGACTCTCTCTGCTTTATATATATAGCCAAAAGCCTCCCTGCATTGTCCCCCGACTCAAAGTATGACTGTCTTGCCCTGAATAACCAAAACTCCACTTTCCGTGACAAAATAGTATTATATCTGTATTTCAATTGGGTCAATTCTCTGAGGCCATCAGACGACATTCGGTGCTTCAGCTCTGCTTCGGCACTTTTAATATTCCCTTCCAACTCCACGAGTTCTCGAGCTTTGGATTTTTTGGTGAATGAGGCATACTGTATGATCCGACCCCTAAGAACTGCCTTAAGTGCCTCCCAAGCCACACCCACAGAGGATACTGAAGACCAGTTTGTTTCCATATAAACATTGATTTCAGTCTTTAACATTTGTTGGAAATCAGGATTTTGCAAAAGGGATACATAAAAGCACCAACTATATGATTTCTTTTTCTCTGTGTGTCAACATCTCTAAACACACCAGGGCGTGATCTGAGACTAAGATGTTTCCAATTGAGCAATCAACAACAGATGAAATGAGGGATTTAGATATATAAAAAAAAATCTATTCTAGAATAAATCTTATGAACTGATGAAAAAAAGTTTAGTCCCTACCAGATGGGTTCAAAAGTCTCCAAATATCTGCAAGACCAAGATTTTTACACATCCTGTGAAGCGTCAATGTTGCGTCAATGGAGTCAAACACAGGGTAAACAATGATAGTAAATACGCTCAGAATTGTAGACTAGGCAAACAAGACTTCGCGTTGAATGCGTGGAAACTGGGAACTTAAATAGACAGGGTTAAATGTGATACATTTGGAAGAGTAATCAGTCTGACTGGAGGATTATGGGAAATGTAGTTCGTGAAATGTTAAAACTCAGGTGATGGTGACCTCTGGCGGCGTTCGGGGGAGATGGCAGACGCTGCGGGTGTAACACTGAACAGCGAGTCAGTCCACTCACACAAGAAACACCCAATGGTTTACTCACCCATAGTTTGTATGAAGGCCAGTGCCTTATTGGGGCATAAAAATACTTCGCTGCCGTCCTTGGTGTCTGTTCTCAGTTTGGCCGGAAACATCAGTGCAAAAGCGATC
Source organism: Myxocyprinus asiaticus (assembly GCF_019703515.2). Taxonomy (NCBI): domain Eukaryota; kingdom Metazoa; phylum Chordata; class Actinopteri; order Cypriniformes; family Catostomidae; genus Myxocyprinus; species Myxocyprinus asiaticus. Next base: position 35,079,189 of record NC_059385.1, read on the forward strand.
TTCCGTTGATGTAAGAGTTTCTTACATTCCTTGAACCAATCGCATTTCTCTCGTCAAATTCGCAAAATCCGGGAACAAGAAAATATTGTGATTCTTCCAAGAGAGCTTTCCTTTGCTCCTCGCCTGGTGCAAAGGAAAGCTTTGCACCAATCGCATTTCTCTCGTCAAATTCGCAAAATCCGGGAACAAGAAAATATTGTGATTCTTCCAAGAGAGCTTTCCTTTGCTCCTCGCCTGGTGCAACATGAGATCATTATCGGATGATCTCAGAAATTTGGCCAGAACTGATCGGGGCCTGTCTCCCTCAGCAGATCTGCGAGCCGGCACTCTGTGAGCTCGCTCAATTTCCAGCTTATGGCCTGTTATGTCGAGCAGACTTGGGAAGATCTCGTCAAGGAATTTCACCATATCTCTGCCCTCTTCATGCTCAAGAATTCCAATAATCCATACGTTATTCCTTTGGATCATATTTTCGAACATTTTTTCCAAAATGTATTCCAAGTCTGTTTTGGTTGCGGGCGGATTAGCGAATAATTCCCTTTCCGATGACTCCAGATAATCGATCCGTTTCTCAACATCTGACACTCTTGTGACCAACTTAGAGAATTTTGTTTCCAACGCCGTAATAGATCGACGTATTACAGCGAGATCTTCCAAGTCAGCAACAACCTTCGTCAGCATCACAGAGATGTTGGACAGTTGACTGGATTTCTTCTCCCGACGTGCCTTCCAAATCGAGTCCCGGCTCGCGGCTTGTTCGGGGGTGTCAGCTTGAACACATAAGTCTCTTTTAATGTCTCCAGAGTCTGAGGATTTTGACTTCTTTGCCATGTTTACCTCAAAGAGCAAATATGTAACTGGCTGTATCGAATCGAATTATGACATGAAAATAATTCAAAAACTAGCAAAGTGCGCAGAGCTAGTCGCTCACACGTCTGCTTCTCGCATGGCGTCACGTCTCTCCATCAGAACCAAATACTAATTAAACTTTTCACTCAAATTACACTTTTATTTATAAAAATGCAAAATAGAAGCATTTTCACCAGTGGTCTCAGACTTTTTGACCTTGTTGTACATTGGTATTGGTACATTGGCAGCTTAGAAGATAATTTATTGCTCATAGGTTGCTATTAACACAAAAGAGTCAGTTGTTATAACATAGCTTTTGGGGGACAGTGGTGGCTCAGCAGTTAAGGCTCTCGGTTACTGATCAGAAGGTTGGGGGTTCAAGCCCCAGCACTGCCAAGATGCCACTGTTGGGCCCTTGAGCAAGGCCCTTGACCCTATCTGCTCCAGAGGTGCTGTATCATGGCTGACCCTGCACTCTGACCCCAGCTTAGCTGGGATATGTGAAAAAAAAAGAATTTCACTGTATATGTGCAAATGTATAACATGTGATAAATACAGTTATAAATTATTTTATGAGCAATGTTTGAGATCATATTGAGAACTCTGACTTTTGAATACAGACTTACTTGGCAAATCAGAGCACAGTTTGAGAAAGTATTGAGAGCTCTCAAACTCTAGAGGAGACACGTGAGATTACTGGGTTCTTTTTTTCAGTAGAAACATCTGAGAAACACAGTGGCGGGCTGTGCATTTTAAGTCTAGGCCTTCAGTGTGATTCATGCCATTAAGAAAACATAGTTTTACAATGAATAAGACACCCTATGCCTTTGAGCATCATACATTATGTCGCAGCTAAATAATAATACCAATTGACATTTTAAAAACACATCCACGCAGGAAAGCCAGAACTTGAAACGACACTTAATGCTCAAGCAAGCCTCATTTTAACTGCAGCATGACTGTTTTGTGAAATGAACGTCTCCCGAACAGACATTCAAAAATCATAATTTTTTTATATGAATCTACCAAGGAGGTCTATAATACCTGAAAAATTCTATCTAATAATATTTGCAATTTAAATGTTGCTTGCAATAAATTTAGTTTCGTCAGGTACATGGTTATGCTGCGTTCCATTCAAGTTGGATGTGGGATTTTCCTACTTGATATCTCCGACCATAAATGCATTCCATTCCCCGATATTCGGAAGATGACGTTTAAGGAAACAAAACTGCAACGCTCCCGTTTGCTTAGCAGGGGTTTGACTCTCATTAGAGATGTCTCCTAGCAACCCAACTGATAAACAATGCTGCAGCGCTAGTGTAACAAACTTCACAGCAGAAGGGAAGGAGAACACAGGGAAGAGGGTTTTCCAGGCTCAGGTAAGACTTTTAATCGGCCAATTCAGTGCTTTACAACACGTAGTCACTTAAAAACATCAGCTTCACAAATACAACAGAATGAACGTAACAGCTTCAGGAGCACCGTGGCCTTCCTTGTGCCAGACTCTCTCTCTCTCTCTGCTGGTGGCGAGGCTGCTTATATGCCGCTCTCCCCATGCTCACTGTAATTAGAAGCAGGTGTTAAACATAATCTAGCTCAGGTACAAGCGCCCTTACCGCTTTCTCTCCAGACGGACACTTGACCACGCCCCCGCCACCACAGCTAGCATTTGTGTTCAGGTGTTCACATGTTTCTGCAGGCATTTGTTAAACAAGCTTTAATATCATGTAATGTGGAAACGAACTCATTTATCGATATTAATTAATAAAGTGAATGTTTATCACTTACTTTGTATATCTCCCTGAGTGTCCAAATGTTTGTGTGACATCATGCCCCTGCATCTCAGCGAAATCGGAGTTGAGAATTTCTGCACGAGCCTACAAGTTGTAATTCTGACTTAAAGATGCATTCCATTGCACTTTTGCTAGTAGGAATTTGTAAAATCCGACTTTCCGAGTTGAATGGAACGCAGCACTACTTATCAAAACTTGATCCAACACTGAATGCTCAAGCAGCCTAATTTACACTTAGAAAACTCCTGATGTTACTATAACAATGCAAAAAGCACTTACCAATTTGCTTGAAGTGAAAATCAGTCCTCCTTTCCTGTTTAATAAATTAAGCAATCACACAGTCATGCAGAACATTTCGTGTTTTTAAATCCATAAGGATCTCTTTCTCAATGGCAATACCAGCAGTGATGACAGCCGACTCGTCAGACAGAGCTCGCGGTCTTCGCTTTCAAATTACGTTCATCACTTAAAGCGTGATTGTGTCACTCAAGGCCAGCTAGAAGGCCTCGACCGGGACATATCCTAAAGAACAAATAAATCAATCTGATTGGCTGATGAATCGGACAATCTGACAATCTGACTTTAGTTGCTCATTCATTTGCACTGTTGAGGGATTCTGAAGAAATTCTGAAGGCCTGACGGGGTGAAGCTCAGACTCACGCGCTGCTTCGGGCATGCGATTTGTAAAAGTTGTCACACCTTGCTTGTAAGCATCAAGGAATAAATTCTGACTGGATAAACTTTTAGTTTTTCTCTATTTGTTTGTAGATTAATTATGAGTGGAAAGCTATTAAAAATACATAGGCAAAAAGGTGATTGAGAATGAAAGGATGAAAAATATTTATTTATTTGGCATGCTAGGCCAGCAGAGAAGGCTTTGCTGGCCATGAGAATTCGCCACTGAAATGAGACTTAAAGGTATAGTTCACCAAAAATGAAAATTCTCTTATCATTTCCTCACCCTCATGCCATCCCAGATGTGTATGATTTTCTGTCTTCTGCAGAAAACAAATGAAGGTTTTTAGAAGAATATTTCAGCTCTGTTGGTCCTTACAATGCAAGTGAATGGTGACCAGATCTTTGAAGCTTTTTTGGATGAACTATCCCTTTAAACAAGAGATTGATTTTTGTTGCCTATGGGAAAGCCCATACCTTTAACACATGCTTCTCATGACTCTTTGATTTAGGTATCTCAATTTCAAACACAATGTAGATGTCTTGAAAGACATGTGTTGCTGATGAATCTAAAGTTACCTAAAATTTCTTGTAGCATTGATAGGCTGCCTTCTTTCTCATGAAAAGACAGACTAATCACATATTTATCCAAGTACAAATGTGTCAGTTTCCAGCATTGGATGAGCACGCATGAACGCGTGCATACACACGTTATTGTGATTCAAGTTATTGCATCATGTGTCTGTGTGTTCCTCTCAGATGCTGCTGAGGAGATCGATCTGAATATGGTGTACCAGGCAGCAGCAAACGGTGATGTCAACTTGCTGACCGCCACCATACGAGAGGACCCCTCCATCCTCGAGTGCTGTGATGGTGAAGGTATTCTTTGAAAAGTACACATTGCAAATCATGCGACTACACAGCAACACCGTGGAAACCACCCATAACACCCTAGCATCGAGGTGACGAGCTTAGCAGTAGATGACTGAAAGGAGCCTGGAGTTGTTCCCTACAGGGAACTCAGCCTCTCAGGCTTTATATGGTTATGTTAAAGCCCAAAGTATACTTAGGTTTTGATGCGAACGCTTAGTGTCTGCATACAGTCGAGCGTTAGCCTTTCAAAGTATACAGTACTTAATCTGACTGTGCGTGTAAACACAGGTGGTTGGTGCATGCACACTACAAATGCTATGTGATACTGGACTATTTCTCTTCATGAGTTTAGACCCATAAATACACTATATGGCCAAAAGTTTGTGGACACCCTCTTCTAATCAACGAATTTGGTTACTCCATTAAATCCAGTAAAGAAAAATCTTAATGTTTCTTTATGTAATGGCTTGGGATTTGTGTGCTTCCAAATTTGTGGCAACTGTTTGGGGATAGCCCTTTTCTGTTCCAGCATGACAATGCCCCTGTGAACAAAGTGAGGTCCATAAAAAAATGGTGTACTGTCTGGCGTGGAAGAAATTGACTGGCCTGCACAAAGCCCAGACCTGAACCCCACTGATCACTTTTGGGGTGAACTGGAACAGCAACTGTAAGTCAGGCCCCATCGACCAACATCAGTTCCTGACCTTACTGATAGCCTTGTGTCTGAATGAGAGAAAATCCCTGCAGCCATGTTACTACATACAGTATAGTGGAAAGCCTTCCCAAAAGAGTGGAAGCTGTTATTACAGCAAAGGGGGAAATTGATGCCTAAGGTTTTGAAATCAAATGTTCAAGCACATATGATGTCCACAAACTTTTGGCCATATAGTGTATGTCTTTATATTCCTTCAGACTCGAGTTACACAAATGCAAGTATCTCCTGGCCTCCTCACACGTGCTCTTGACGCGAACATCCACTGTTGTTGTTTCTGAAGTTCTTCAGTTCTCCTGAAGTTTAGCAGTGATTACATCTTCACACATCTTTATGATTACCCTTTGTGAAAGCAACAGGGATGTGTAGTAACAAAGTACAGATACTTTGTTACTGTACTTAAGTACAATTTACAATATTTGCACTTTATTTGAGTATAAATATTTCTTTGGACTTTAAATTTGATTATTTTGAATTGATCAGATTGATCCAAAAAGCATTCTGAATGATTTGTTTTGTGAATCAAGAATCTAAATCAAAATCACAAGCGAAGCGCGCACCAGATAGCATGTGTTGCATCGTCTCTGTCTCCACTTGGGAAGACAAGAAACTGCTCATGTACGTTTAAATTTGCTTTTTGATGGAGTTCGCTTGGCGCCATGCGAGGGTCGGACATGTGAATGGCAAGCTCTGCACACTTTGCTAGTTTTTAATAATTTCTGTGAGATAAACACTCTATCCCATAATGAAGACAATATGTAAAAGAATTAAAAATCCTCAGGATCTGGAGACATTAAAAGACACTTATGTGCTCAAGCTGATACACCAGACAGGGCGACCAGGGGCTCAGTTTGAATGGTGCGGCGGGAGAGATTCAGTGTCAACTGTCGAGTATGTCGGCAATACTGCCGAAAGTCATTGCAGACTTGGAGGATCTTTCTGTAAAACGTCGAATGATCACGTCCATGGTGATGAAATTCTCTGGGTTGGTTACAAGAATGAGGGCTGTTGAGAAACGGATCGATTATCTGGAGTCATCGGAGACAGATTTAGCTGCTAACCCGTTATCGACCAAGATAGATGTGGAACGCGTTTGGGAAAAGTTGAAAGACCTTGAAAATCGTAATCGGCAAAACAAAGTCCGAATTGTTGGAATTCCTGAGAACGAAGAAGGCCGAGATATGGTTAAATTCCAAGATGAGCTCTTCCCGAGTCTGCTTGACATAACAGGCCACAAGTTGGAAATCGAGCAAGCTCACAGAGTCCCAGCACAGAGATCCGCTGTGGGAGACAGGCCCCAATCAATTCTGGCCAAATTTCAGAGATCATCCGATAAAGATCTTGTGTTATGCGAGGCGAGGGCAAGCTTTCTTGGAAGAATCACAACATTTTCTTGTTCCCAGACGTCATCTGCTGCAACAGCCGGCTCACTGAACATTGCCCGAGGAAACTGAATGGCGGCTTTTTTTTGTTTTGTTTTTTTGTGCTGGTTCCGCTAGCGGCTGGAGCTTGTTTTGTGGAGGAACACACATTTGAGACTGTTCTGTGAATTAATCTACACGTTCTTTGTATTTATGCTGAATATTGGCTGGAGTGTGTTTTACAGAGTATTTTATGTTATGTAATTTTGTCTCGCAGAATTTTTATAGAAGCACCGGACTTGAGCAGTCCGATGGCAAAGTTGTTGCAGGGACTCTCGTGGGCTTACATGGACTGTTTGAGTTTAGAGGGATGGACGGTGGTTGGCGCTGTTGTGCGCGGGATTAATGCGCACGTTTTTCTTTTTTCTGTTTGTTTGGTTCAGGGGGAAGTTCGGGGTTTGTTGCACTAATGGGGAATGTGGTCCTTAATAATCTTGTTTTTGACACACAATTAATTTTTTCTCATATGTCAAAATGTCACGTTAATATGAGTGGATTGTCTCTCTCCACGTGGAATGTGAATGGGTTGGGGCACCCCATAAAAGAAGGAAGGTTATTTCTTTTCTTAAATGTAAGAAATATGATATAGTGTTTCTTCAAGAAACGCATCTTTCCCCGCAGGAAGCTGAAAAATTTGGGAAGATATGGGGTGGACATGTTTTCTTCAGTGCTGGCTCAATTAAGAGCAGGGGAGTCATTATATTGATAAGTAAACATCTACAACTCAAATGTCTCAAACAGATTAAAGATAAAATAGGAAGTCATTATTGTTTTAGCAGAAATTCAGGGGCATAGGTTGATTTTGGCTAATAATTATGCATCTAACATTGATGATCAGGGCTTCTTTATAGATCTTGAAGGGATGTTGCAAGCCGCTGGCACCCTTCATGATAGAATATTGGGAGGAGACTTTAATATTTTAATGGACTCAGTCCTTGATCATATTGAAGCAAATGTGTGCAAGCCCCCTACAGCAACATTGACACTTCACAAGGATGTGTAAAAATCTTGGTCTCACAGATATTTGGAGACTTTTGAACCCATCTGGTAGGGACTATAAATTTTTTTCATCAGTCCATAAGATTTATTCTAGAATAGATTTGTATATATATATATATATATATATATATATATATATATATATATATATATATATATATATATATATATATATATATAAATATTAATATCTAAGTCCCTAATTTCATCTGCTGTTGATTGTTCAATTGGAAACATCTTAGTCTCAGATCACGCCCTGGTGAGTTTAGAGGTGTTGCCACATACAGAGAAAAATAAATCATATAGTTGGCACTTTAATGTATCCCTTTTGCAAAGTCCTGATTTTCAGCAAATGTTAAAGGCTGAAATCAATGTTTATATGGAGACCAACTGGTCCTCAGTATCCTCTGTGGGCGTGGCTTGGGAGGCACTTAAGGTGGTTCTTAGGGGCCGGATCATACAGTATGCCTCATTCATCAAAAAATCCAAAGCACGAGAACTTGTGGAGTTGGAAGGGAAAAGTGCAGAGGCAGAGCTGAAGCGCCGTATGTCATCTGATGGCCTCAGGGAATAGACCCAATTGAAATACAGATATAATACTATTTTGTCACGGAAAGTGGAGTTTTGATTATTCAGGGCAAGACAGTCATACTTTGAGTCGGGGGACAAAGCAGGGAAGCTTTTGGCTAGATATATAAAGCAGAGAGAGGCTTTTTCTACCATTCCCTCAGTGAAAACTGCTAGTGGTGAAATATTTACCTCTCTCATTGATATTAATAATGCTTTTAAAGAATTCTATCTTGATCTTTATAGTCCCACATCTTCGTCTACTGATGAGGATATTAGAAACTTTGTGGAATCATTAGATCTCCCTAAACTGATGACTGAGCAAAAAAATTCCCTTGATTCTGAGATAAACTTGGAGGAGCTTGATGAGGTAATTAAGGCTTTACCTACAGGCAAGGCTCCAGGGCCAGATGGTTTTGCTGCTGATTTTTTTAGATCTTATGTTACAGAACTGGCTCCACTTTTGCTAGAAGTTTATACGGAATCATTAAAGAATGGAAAGCTTCCGCCAACCATGACACAAGCCCGGATCAGTCTGATTCTTAAAAAGGACAAAGATCCAAGCAAGTGTAAGAGTTACCGCCCAATTTCCCTGATTCAGCTAGATGTTAAAATTTTGTCAACAATTCAAGCTAATCGATTAAATTATGACATCTCTACATATAGATCAAGTGGGGTTTATTCGGGGTCGTAGCTCTTCTGATAACATAAGGCGTTTCATCAATTTCATGCGGTCAGTGGCGAATGATCAGTCTCCAGTCGCTGCCATCTCACTTGACACCGAAAAGGCATTTGATATGGTAGAATGGGATTGTCTTTTTAAGATTTTAGAAATATACAAGTTCAGAAATACTTTTATTGAATGGATTAAGTTACTTTATAGATACCTGGTAGCAGCGGTACAAACAAATGGATTCATTTCAGATTATTTTACTCTGGACAGGGACACTCGGCAAGGTTGCCCTCTTTCCCCTTTATTGTTCTGTCTTGCCCTGGAACCATTAGCAGCCACGATAAGAAAGGAGGATGATTTTCCAGGGGTGATGGCGGGAGGGGTGGCGCATAAGCTTTTGCTTTATGCAGATTATATTTTATTATTCGTCTCTGACCCCATTAGATCTATGCCTTGCCTCCACAGAATTATTAATTCCTATTCCTAATTGGTCTAAATCCAAAGCTTTGGCTCTGACAGCATACTGCCCAGTAATGGCTTTTCAACCAGGCACCTTCCAGTGGCCCAAACAGGGCATCAAGTATTTGGGTATTTTATTCCTGGCAAATTTGCGTGATTTAGTTAGAGTTAATTTTGACCCATTAATAAAAAGATTTTCGAGCGATGTGGGCAGGTGGGCTTCATTACATTTATCTATGATAGGGAAGGTTAATGTTGAACTGTATTCCAAAATTCAACTACTTGCTACAGTCTCTCCCTGTAGATGTCCCCCTCTCTTATTTCAAGCAATTTGATAGTATAGCGAAGACCTTCATTTGGAATGGTAAACGTCCCAGATTGCATTTCAACAAATTACATAGGCCGATTGACAAAGGCGGGCTAGGCCTACCCAAGATTTTGATTTATTATTATGCATTCGGTCTCAGACATTTGGCTCATTGGTCGCTTCCACCTGAGAGAGCCACTCCCTGGTTTTGTATTGAACAGGAAGTTCTTGCCCCTATTTCGCCATTGCAAAGCCTTTCTATCAAACTAACCAAGAAGTTAAGTTACACCCCGTTATCTCGCATTTGCACTCGGTATGGAAGGGTGGTAGTGGGAGATAAATGTTGATTCCGTGTAATTATGTTTTGCTTTTATGTGTTTGATGCAAGAATCAGTAATAAAAAATGTTAAATCACAAAAACAAAACAAAAAAGTTTTTTGATGAATTAATTTGATAAATTTAGGCTTAAACATTATGAAAGCTGTGAAATAATAATTAAGTAATGTGTTATCAGTCTCCCGCCTTTCCAGGAAACCTGTTCATATAAAAGTTAATCAAACGCGTTTACCTTTTACACCTAGGTGCGATGTGTATGAATAATTATCAGCACTCATAAAAAATGTCTATCAATATTTATTTTATAAACTAAAGTGTCCTATTTGCTTTTAGCACATTGATGTGTATGTATGTGTTTACTAGGGTGTTCTGGATGGTTGTTGGGGCATGCTATGCAGTTGTCAAGGTGATCTGCTGTGTGTTTTAGTGCATTGCTACAGTATGTGGTTGCCAGGTTGTAACTATGTTGCTAAGTTGTTGCTAAGTTGTTTTCTGTGTTTGTAGCACATTGCTATGCTGTTGTTAGCATCTCTAGTTGGTTGTAAGATTGTTGCTTTGCTGTTGTTAAGTTGTTTTAACAGTGTTTTGAGCACAATGCTATGCAGTTGCCAGGGTGTTCTGGGTGGTTGCTTATTGGCCCAAATGAAAAGAGACAGGTCTCTATTTTGGTCACTAAATATGACTCAGCTCCCTTCTTCAATATTACAATTTGTTATAGACTGTATATATACACAGAAACTTAGTGTTTCCATCTGATCAAAGTATAGCTTGGGCTTTATTGTTGGTTAGTAATAGATTACCGGTACATGTAATCTGGATAATGTAATCATATTACAAATATCAAGATTATGAAAATACTAATAAAATGTGAAGAATAAGATTACAGTTACTTTTTATGGATTACATGATAAAATGTTATTACAAAACCAATCAGCCAACAACAGTAACTAGTGTGTAATTTATTGGTTATGCTTCTAAATTTTAAAAGACCATCCAAGCCAGAGCCTGAAATATGTGCAATAGGCCTAGCCAGATATCACTCTATACAGTTAAGACAGTGCGTTCCCATTTTAGACACTTTTCTGTAAAAAAGCATGTAGCCAATAAACATTTCAGAGGTGATCACATTCAACCAAGCAAATGCAATGGCCCATTCTTTAGAAGGCAGAAAAAGTACCTGTTATCTTGCATGGGCAGTTTTGCCCATGCAAGAACCAGTCACACTTTCATTAGAAAAGCATTTCAGCAGATTACAGTAGATTTAACCTACATTTCACAAGTTTACTGCTTTATATAATCTAAGAGCATGATAAGGTAAACTAATTTGACATGCTGTCCAAAACAGAGGGGTTCAAACATGGGACTTGGCTTGAGCTCTGAGATCCCCCCTGGACTATCTGACTAAAGCAAAGAAAGTAAAGTAATAAAGAGTTTATAATTATAAAAGATGTAGGTGTTAAGACATAGAGGTGGAGATGGGGAGGAGGAAGGAGTTAAGCAGCCACTTATATGTCCTTGAAATACAGTATGATTGAAAGGATGAGATGAACAAGTTGCTCCCAAACTTACATTTGCAACTTCATTTTAATAAGCACTGCTATGAAGTGCTTATGACTCCCTTATGTCTTGATGACAGGCTCCACCCCACTGATGCATGCGGTCTCCGGAAGACAGGTTGATACGGTGAAACTGCTGCTGAAGATGGGAGCTTCCATCAATACACAAGATGCTTGTGGACGGACATCCCTCTCTCTAGCAACATACCTGGTACAAACCTCTCGAAGGACAGTTCAGTACAAAAAATGAACTGACTAAGCCAATTTATATTTCTGCCTTGGTGTATTGTGATTCTTCACCATGTTCATGAACAGTATATGTTGTGTTTTGGATGCTGGTCTCAAGGGATGCTGGTTTGCTGGTGTCCACACCAGGCTTCATATCTAGCTTAATAAGCCACAGTTCCTTGGTCAACCAGCTTCACCAGAAAGACCATTATGGGTGACCACATTGAAAAAATGTAACCTACAAAATGTGATTCATGTGGTTAAATCTAAGTTGACTGGTTTGATTCAAGTTTTTTTTTTTTTTGTGTGTGTGTTTTTTTTTTGGGGGGATTTTTCCCCTTTTTCTCCCCAATTTGGAATGCCCAATTCCCAATGTGCCAACCCAAGTCCTTGTGGTTGCATAGTGATTCGCCTCAGTCCGGGTGGCGGAGGACGATTCCCAGTTGCCTCCGCATCTGAGACAGTCAACCTGTGTTTCTTATCACGTGGCTTGTTGAGCGCGTTGCCACGGAGACATAGTGCGTGTGGAGGCTTCACGCCATCCACCGTGGCATCCGCGCTCAATTCACCATGCGCCCCACCGAGAACAAACCACATTATAGTGACCATGAGGAGGTTACCCCATGTGACTCTACCCTCCCTAGCAACTGGGCCAATTTGGTTGCTTAGGAGACCTGGCTGGAGTCACTCAGCACGCCCTGGGATTCGAACTAGCGAACTAGCGAACTCCAGGGGTGGTAGCCAGCGTATTTTACCACTGAGCTAAAAGTTAAAATTTTACACGACTTAATTAACCTAAATACATTAGGCTACACCAATAAAACTAAATATAAGGGTTAGATTGAATAGAAATAGCTTAATAAGGTAACAACTGCAGGTCACCGTACAGTGCAACATTTTTACTGAAGAACAGCATGGCTATGAAACTCCACCAACTAAATCAGCATTAACCAGCATGAATCAATCTGAATCAGAATGGAAATTTATGCTGGTGTAGGCTTCCCATAGGAAAAAAAAATTACAAATGTGATCTCTTTAATGACTCGATTGTTTCTCCAAGACAGTAATAACATTAAATGTATGTCTACTATAGTTTCAGAAGAGATCTCAACAACGTCTAAACTGCGATCAGATTTGCCAAAATGTCTGCAATAAGAAAAAAATTAAATTAACATTTCTCATCAAATTCTTCCAAGACCGAATTATCTGATCTATGCTATCCAGTGGCGGCATGTGCATTTTAAGTCTAGGACTTCAGTGCGATTCATGCCATTAAGAAAACAGTTTCGGGAGTCGCGTGGCACCATGCGAGGTTCGGATGTGTGAACGGCGAGCTCTGCACACTTTGCTACTTTTAATACTTTTTGTGTCATAAATCGGTGAGATCCGATACACCCTGATTCTTAACTGTTTTAGGAAGACAATATGTCAAATAATTCAAAATCCTCAGTCTCTGGAGACATTAAAAGACACTTACGTGCTCAAGCTGAAGCCCCCGATTAGCAGGCCGCAAGCCCGGGAGTCGAATTGGCCGGTGAGGTGAAGGAAATTCGGCGACAATTGATGAACGTGTCGGCAATGCTGACAAAGGTCATTGCTGACTTGGAGGAGCTTGCTGTAATACGTCGATTGATCACTGCCATGGAGACGAAATGTGGGTGATGTCGAGAAATGGATAAATTATCTGGAGTCATCGGAGAGGGAATTAGCTGATAATCCACTAGCGACCAAGGTGGATTTGGAGCACATCTGGGAGAAGCTGGAAGATTTGGAGAACCGTAACCGACAGAATAACATTTGAATTGTTGGAATTCCTGAGGGAGCAAAGGGTCAGAATATGATGGAATTCCTGGACGGGCTCTTTCCGAGTCTGCTCGACATAACAGGCCATAAGCTGGAAATAGAGCAAGCTCACAGAGTTCCGGCTCTGCGATCCGCTGAGGGAGACAGGCCCCGATCAATTCTGGCCAAACTTCTGAGATCATCTGATAAAATCTAGTGTTACGCGAGGCGAGGAGTAAAGAAAGGCTTTCTTGGAAGAACCACAACATTTTCTTGTTCCCAGACTTTGCGAATTCGACAAGAGAGAAACGTGATCGATTCAAGGAATGCAAGAAACTCTTACATCAATGGAAGATCACTTTTGCACTGATGTTCCCGGCCAAACTGAGAATAGATACTAAGGATAGCCGCAAAATATTTACATGCCCACAGCAAGCATTGTCTTTCATAGAAACAATTGGGTGAGTAAACCAGTTGGTGATTTTCATATGGCCCCCAAGTGAATTGACTCGCTGAGCATACACTTGAATGTCTGAGGAAGATGGGCGCCTTTTTGTTTCTTTTTGTGTTGGTTCCGCCTAGCGGCTGGAGTATGTTTTGTGGAATAACACTCCTTCAAGAAACTTTTGCATCGACAAAGGGTTGTTTTACACTGAAGTTCCTGGCCAAATTGAGAATAGATACTAAGGATGGCCGCAAAATATTTACATGCCCACAACAAGTGGCGTCTTTCATAAAATCAATGGACTGTGTAAATCATGGTGTGTTTCTCACATGCCTCCAAGTGAACTGACTCACTGAACATCCACTTGACTGTCTGAGGAAGCTGGGCGCCTTTTTTGTTTCTTTTTGTGCTGGTTCCGCCTAGTGGCTGGAGTTTGTTTTGTGGAATAACACTCCTTCGGGACAGTTGTGGATGAATCTGCTCATTCTTTGTGCTTATGCCTCCTATTGGATGGAGTTTGTTTCGTGGAGTATTTTTCTCAGGACATTGGAATGATTAGGTCATCTCCTGCACTCATGAACAGCCGGATCACTGAACATTCATTTGACTGTCCTAGGAAACTGAACGGCTTTATTATTAATTTTTTATTTGTGTAATTTTCTTTTTTTTGCGTGCTGGTTCCACGAGCAGCTGGAATTTGTTTTGCGGAGGAAGACACCTTTGTGAATGAATATACACGTTCTTTGTGTTTATTCTGCCTATTGGCTGGAGTTTTTTTTATAGATTTTCTCTGTTATGTAATTATGTCTCACAAAATTTGTACAGGAACACCGGACTTGAGCAATCCAATGGCAAAGTTGTCGCAGGGGCTCTCGTTGGCGTACATGGACTTTTTGAGTTTAGAGGGATGGACGCCAGTTGGCACTGTCAGATTAATGCGCACGTTTTTCTTTTTTCTGTTTGTTTGGGGGGAAGTTCGGGGTCTGACTGTGGCACTAATGTTGGAATGTGGTCTTTATAATTTTATTTTTGACACAGTTTATTTTTTTCTGATATGTCAAAATGTCAAATGTTAATATGAGTGGATTGTCTCTCTCCACGTGGAATGTGAATGGGCTGGGGCACCCCATAAAAAGAAGGAAGGTTATTTCTTTTCTTAAACGTAAGAAATATGATATAGTGTTTCTTCAAGAAAAACATCTTTCCCCACAGGAAGCTGAAAAATTTGGGAAGATATAGGGTGGACATGTTTTCTTTAGTGCTGGCTCAAGTAAGAGCAGGGGAGTCATTACATTGATAAGTAAACATCTACAGTTCAAATGTCTCAAACAGATTAAAGATAAATTAGGAAGAGTCATTATTGTTTTAGCATAAATTCAGGGGCAAAGGTTGATTTTGACTAATATTTACACACCTAACGCTGATGATCAGGGCTTTTTTATAGATCTTGAAGGGATGTTGCAAGCCACTGGCACCCCTCATTATATAATAGTGGGAGGAGACTTTAATCTATTGATGGACTCAGTCCTTGATCATAGTGAAGCAAATGTGTGCAAGTCCCCTAGAGCAACATTGACGCTTCACAGGATATGTAAAAATTTGGGTCTTACAGATATTTGGAGACTTTTGAACTCAAATGGTAGGGACTAAATATTTGTTTTCATCAGTACATGATTTATTCTAGTATTGGTTTTTTTAATTTTTATATCTAAGTCCCTCATTTCATCTGTTGTTGATTGTTCAGTTGGAAACATCTTCGTCTCAGATCACGCCCTGGTGAGTTTAGAGATATAGTTGGCGCTATAATGTATCCCTTTTGCAAAATCCTGATTTTCAACAAATGAAAAAGGCTGAAATCAATGTTTATATGGAGACCAACTGGTCCTCAGTATCCTCTGTGGGCATGGCTTAGGAGGCACTTAAGGCAGTTCTCAGGGGTCGGATCATACAGTATGCCTCATTCAACAAAAAAATCGTGGATCGAGGAGGTAGCATGGGGTTCCCACCAAAACCCACAATGTGAGGGGAGAAAGTTGGGAGAGGAGTAACCTTGGTAATGGATATAGCGAGGGGTGATGGATGTTCAGTGTGGCAAGGATATAATCCGCAAGGGAGAGATTCTCCACCTCCGGAAGCACTGTTGTTCGGTGATAGTTTAAACCCATACCATAAATGGACTTGAGGTACATATCCAATATAGTGGTTGTTGCAGTGAGTTGGAAGAACTTGGTAGAATATTCCAAGAGGGGAAGTCCTGCCTGAACAGTTCCATGAATACCCCTGTTAGCTCCATGCTCAGTGATGTGCTCTTCAAGGTCTGGCTTTCTATGAGAGTGGGATCGCTGGAATAGAGGAGGACGTTAGGAGGAACAGGTAAGTGGATAAGTAGTCTTTGTCAGGTCAGTCCTTCTGTAATGTTGGGTACTTGGAGTGGAAGAGAGGAGAGGAGATGCAGGAGTAAATACTTTAAATCCTTTAATAACAATCGTTGGAGTAGAACAAACGCGGAGTGGAAACAAATGCTTGAGTGGAACAAACAAAAAAGCTCAACAATAGTAATCACTGGAGTGGAACAAACTATAAAGCTATATATCTCAAACTAACAACACAACGGAACACTTCAAGGACTGACAATGGATGAACAAAACTAGAGGAGATTTATACACAAGGAACTAAATGAGGGAATGGAATACAGGTGAGGATGATGAGAAGCAGATGGAAGTGATGAGGGAAGTGAACTATGGGAGATGTAGTCCAGGGGAAAACTTCAAAATAAATGTCCTTGAAGAACATGAGGGAGACAGACTGTGACACAGTGCTTTTTGGGGGTGTGTTAAGATTCAGGAATTTTGGTTGAATGTTCAGAATTTTTTGTGTGACGTTTTAGGCACTTGAATTTCACTCTGCCCCAGACTTTGTGTTTTGGGCGATGGGGTGGTCATACATTTTGGGGATAAACACATAAAAAACTGGGTTCTGACCAGCATTATGATGGGCAGGTAAATTATTTTAAGGGGATGGAAGTCAGATAGGGCACCCTCATTTCCAGAGTGGTGTGCGGAGATGAGGAGAGTGGCTGCTTATGAAGGAATGTCAAGCGGAAGGCTGGGAGTTCAGAATTTGTTTGACAGGAAGTGGGGTAATTACTTGGTGTTTTTTGGGGACTCTCTGGGAGGGGCTGGGGAGAGAGATGTTTTGTTTTAATTATATATGATTATTTTTTTATTTTTTATTTTTGTGTGTGTACAGTGCATCCGGAAAGTATTCACAGCGCTTCACTTTTTCCACATTTTGTTATGTTACAGCCTTATTCCAAAATGGATTAAATTCATTATTTTCCTCAAAATTCTACAAACAATACTCCATAATGACAACATGAAAGAAGTTTGTTTGAAATCTTTGCAAATTTATTAAAAATAAAAAACAAAAAAATCACATGTACATAAGTATTCACAGCCTTTGCCATGACACTCAAAATTGAGCTCAGGTGCATCCTGTTTCCACTGATCATCCTTGAGATGTTTCTACAACTTGATTGGAGTTCACCTGTGGTAAATTCAGTTGATTGGACATGATTTGGAAAGGCACACACCTGTCTATATAAGGTCTCACAGTTAACAGTGCATGTCAGAGCACAAACCAAGCCATGAAGTCCAAGGAATTGTCTGTAGACCTCCGAGACAGGATTGTATCGAGGCACAGACCTGGGGAAGGGTACAGAAATATTTCTGCAGTATTGAAGGTCCCAGTGAGCACAGTGGCCTCCATCATCCGTAAATGGAATAAGTTTGGAACCACCAGGACTCTTCCTAGAGCTGGCCGCCCGGCCAAACTGAGCGATCGGGGGAGAAGGGCCTTAGTCAGGGAGGTGAACAAGAACCCGATGGTCACTCTGACAGACTCCAGCGTTTCTCTGTGGAGAGAGGAGAACCTTCCAGAAGAACAACCATCTCTGCAGCACTCCACTAATCAGGCCTGTATGGTAGAGTGGCCAGACGGAAGCCACTTCTCAGTTAAAGGCACATAACAGCCCACCTGGAGTTTGCCAAAAGGCACCTGAAGGACTCAAAAATTCTCTGGTCTGATAAAACAAAGATTGAACTCTTTGGCCTGAATGGCAAGTGTCATGTCTGGAGGAAATCAGGCACCGCTCATCACCTGGCCAATACCATCCCTACAGTGAAGCATGGTGGTGGCAGCATCATGCTGTGGGGATGTTTTTCAGCAGCAGGAACTGGGAGACTAGTCAGGATCGAGGGAAAGATGAATGCAGCAATGTACAGAGACATCCTTGATGAAAACCTGCTCCAGAGCGCTCTGGACCACAGACTGGGGCGAAGGTTCATCTTCCAAGAGGACAATGACACCTAAGCACACAGCCAAGATAACAAAGGAGTGGCTACGGGACAACTCTGTGAATGTCCTTGAGTACCCCAGCCAGAGCCCAGACTTGAACCCGATTGAACATCTCTGGAGAGATCTGAAAATGGCTGTGCACCGATGCTCCCCATCCAACCTAATGGAGCTTGAGAGGTCCTGCAAAGAAGAATGGGAGAAACTGCCCAAAAATAGGTGTGCCAAGCTTGTAGCATCATGCTCAAAAAGACTTGAGGCTGTAATTGGTGCCAAAGGTGCTTCAACAAAGTATTGAGCAAAGGCTGTGAATACTTATGTACATGTGATTTTTTTTTAATTTTATTTTTTTTATATAAATTTGCAAATATTTCAAACAAACTTCTTTCACATTGTCATTATGGGGTATTGTTTGTAGAATTTTGAGGAAAATAATGAATTTAATCTATTTTGGAATAAGGCTGTAACATAACAAAATGTGGAAAAAGTGAAGCGCTGTGAATACTTATCTATACAGTGATGCACTGTATCTATTTGTGACCACAGGGGTGTTCGTTGGGGGTTAGGGTGGGTTTGGTGATTGGGGAGGGGTATTTATAACACAGTTTCATGATTAATAAGACAGCCTATGCCTATGGACATCAAACATTACGTCGCAGTCAACGAATAATACCAGCTGATATTTTAAAAACACATCCATGCATAAAAGCCAAAACCAAGGATGTCTAATACCAGGAAATAGTTATCTAATAATATTTGCGATTTAAATGTTTCTTGCAATACATTTTGTTTCGTAAGGGTACACGGTTACTTTTCAAAACTTGAACCGACACTGAATGATCCAGCAGCCTAATTTACACTTAGAAAACTCCTGATGTTGATATGTCAATTAAAAAAGAACTTATTAATTTACTTGAAATGAAAATCAGCCCTCCTTTCCTATTTACATCTTGGGTTTTTAATCCATAAGGATCTCTTTCTTACTGGCGATAGCGGCAGTGATGATAGCTGACTCGTCAGCTACTGTAGATCTCGTGCTCTTTTTTTTTTAATTACATACATCATTTAAATCGTGATTACATCACTCAAGGCCAGATAGAAGGCCTCGACTGGGTCATATCCTAAAGACCACACCCACCAAGAACAAATAAATCAATCTGATTTGCTGATGAATCTGACAATCTGACATTAGATGCCTATGCCCTTGCACAGTTGAGGGTTCAGTGGAAATGTTGAAGGCCTAACTGGGTGGAGCGCGCGCTGCTTTGGCATGCGATTTGTGAAACAGCCATCATGCTTCACTTGTAAACATCAAGGAATAAATTCTGACTGGTTAAACATCTTTGGTTTTTGCTGTTCCTTTGTAGATGAATTAGGATTGGAAAGTGATTAAAAATACATAGGCAAAAAGGAGAATGAGAATGAAAGGATGAAATTTTTTTAAATTTATTAGGTATGTTAGACCAGCATAAAAGGCTTTGCTGGCCCTGAGAATTTGCCACTGATGCTATCCATATTATTTTAGCGCTCCTATACTCTTACCAGTGTTGGGGAGTAGTTAACTACAAGTAACAATGCTCCTAACTTCCTTAAGTTTCTGAAAGAGCTGCCTCTGAGCAATAAAAAGTTCAACAAGGATGGTTTTGATAGCCTGAATCAAATGCATGTCTAGTTGTTTGAGTGACATTTACTCCGTTTTGATTTGGTCTTGTCTGTTTTGTTATCTTCTGCAGGGTTGGCTGGAAGGCTGTGTGTGTTTGCTTCGGAACGGAGCTAAACAGAACATTCCTGATAAGAATGGACGCTTGCCAATTCATGCTGCTACTGCTGAAACTGACTTCAGGTAACAAGAGCAAGAAATATAACTGTTTGACTGATTTGACATTGATTATCTCATATTGTGGCATAATAAACCACCCCTACCTCTCGTCATCGTCGCCCCGCCTCTGAGGGAGGCTCACAATGGGAGCGGGCAGGAGAGAGAAAAGGCGCATAATTAATAAGCCTCGTTTTGGCAAATAAACATAGAGTGTGCATCTTCGTGGGGAGCCGGCTTCTATTATTCATGTGTGCACACTCTGGCATCCTCGCACGCCCAGGGCCAGAGCGGGGAGTGTTTGGCTGAGTTAGATGCATCGTTGTGGAGGACAGCACGTTGCGGCCAACGGGCTAGAGGCCGGGTCATCTTTCCCTCTCACCTGCCTGGAAAGACAGGCCGCCAAGGACGGCGCTGTGCCACGGACCTAGGAGGGGAGCACGTGCGGCCATCGGACCCTTCTCAAGTCTGGGCCATTCCTTGGACACATTCCCGATCGGAGCCCCACTTCACCGCGAGGATGCCAGATTGCCCCTTTATTTTGGACACTTTCCCCCTTGGACACTATTTTCCCCATTTATGAACATTTTATGTTTGTTATTATTTCCAATAAATGCCTCTCCGAGACTTGACACCACACCCACTGTGTCTGTCTCTTGCTCACCTCACCACAATATTTACATTTTACATATTGGCTAGGTGCACAAGATGGTGCTAGTGAGCTTTCATTTTAGTGTGCATGCTTAAGGCCAAAGTATACTTCTGGTGTGCGCCTTGCGGATCGCTATGCTCACAGTAAGTGTGACGCAAATTGCGTCATCAGCACAGCCACGTGGCTTGACCAGACGTCTATATTTTCTTGACTCAGGCACGCGTTCCTCGGCTGTGCATGTCGTCTGTGCATGCACTGGCCTTTGACTGTACTAAAAGAGTGTCACAAAGCAGTTGTATTGTGCATGTTTTGCATGCGTTCCTATTTATTCACGGTTATAAAAGTATACTCAGAAAGGCAATGAGGTTGGCCAGGCGTGAGCCGATCCGGAACCCTCAAAAACGAAGTATACCTGGGCCTTAAAGGTATGTCAGTATGTCTGGATAATCAAATCATAATAATCAAACTTTATTATGCCACCACAGATACATTTATGACAAATTATCAATGACAGTTAGAAGAATATAACAAAAATACTTAATGGCTGTAGGTTAATTTATTTACTTGAAGCAGTTTCCTAACAATACCTAAGCAAATCAATGACAGTAATCATTCTGAACAAAACACGACATAATCTATAAATTGTTGTAAATAGATGAACAGATATAGTTTAAGTTTAACTGCGTTTGATGCTGAAACTTAATTACCTTTCTGAAAACATTGTTTAGATTAAGTTTGTTAGAGTTTGTGATCCCGGTAGCAGGCACTAATATTTTCAGTGTCACTTTAACACGAAACGGGATACTCGTGAATATTGATGAATGCTCCGCCCAGTGCAACCGAAAATCTCAGTAACCAAATATTTTAGAACACCAGCACCTGGCGAAACCGGAAGTGGATATGACCACACTTGCTATACCAATAATCAAACATGGCATCTTATGCAACTAGCCAATTCATTAACCAGACTCTGACATTTCAGACACCTATAGGCATTTTTTTCTTATAGGTCATTATTTATTCACCTGTATGTTGTTCTAAACTAGTGTTAATCGATTAAAAATATCAATCGAATGTATTACGTGATGTGGTGATTAATTAATAAAGTTCTAAACATACGTTTGGGAGGAGCTAGTTCATCTCATCGTGTCACTCATAATTTCTAGGGTATATAAGCCACTGCTTACCTTGCTCCAGTGACAGTTCTTCCGCCATTTGGTCCCACCCAGAATTTGCGAAAGCATGTTAGCACCAGTACTTCTTTCCCAATGAAGTCCTCGTCATCTCTCCTCCAACTCCAATATTGCTATCCAAGCCATGATTCACCCAAGCTCTTCTTTAGAATCCTCTATCATTAGATGGGATTGCCGGGCTCAACGACCATCCTTTCCTTTTCCAAACCACTTCTCAAGGAGTTCCATTTCTCTTCCTCTGGAAAGGTACACAAAACCACAAATTCCTAGTCATCATTCTGCACCCCAATCTCTTTTGGGTTTTTTTCTCACCATTTGGCAACCATTACAATCCATCCAGAGACAAGTGGACCATAAACAGCTTGCGTTATGCTGTAGCAGCTATGGACATTCCATTCTCTCTTAGATCCAGAAAAGCCCAGCTGTTCAACATGTTTGTTTCAGCAAAATGTGGCTCAGAATATGACAAGATGAGCATAAACTGTTCTGGCTTCATTCATAAACCACAAAAAGAACCAAGTCGCCACTCTACACACTCTAGCCATGCACCCGCTGCCAATTTCTACTAATCTCCGCCCTCAAATACTGGCAGGTGCAGATGTAGATCTCGCCTCCCTCATTTAATCTATTCCACAGCAAAAAACACATAATTCCTTGGACTGCTGATCTATTTCAGTCATCTTAAAAACTCTAACCCCTCATCCAACCGAGTGTTCACCTTGGTCTAATTCTGCGTCGCTTTTTCCTGTTACACTGAAGTCATATTTTAAGCTTAAAGACTGCCTGGCCATCATTGCAGAGCTCTCTCTGTCATACGGGGGCATTTTGTTCTACACATACCACTAATCATTCTCAGCTAAATCATCAGCAAGAGTATCACTATGGAATCAGTGTCCTTACTGGGGAACACTTAATATGGAGTTACACAATAAAAATCTTTCTACACAAAAACATCTTCCCTGAATACTGAAGTGTTTCCTGCGCCATTGTTTGGTTTTCCCCCCTCAAAACCAAACAAATGAATACTATAACTATTCAAACTCTGACAAGCCCCAGCCCTTCCAGTGCTCTGAAATGTTAAAGAGGGAGTCATCACATACAATTCTGCCAGACAAGTGTGTAAAGTCATCACATACAATTCTGCCAGACAAGTGTGTAATAACTTAAATGATTTTAGTTGCTCCAAACATCCTTGCCGTTATTTACATATTTGTAATTTCTGTGGCAGTGTGAATGTCTGTTCCATTTGCCCTGTACGTCATTCTTCTGCAAAAAACTATAAATACTTGAAGTATCTCTCTACTCCCATCAGTGTGTTTGCTTTAGCAAAAGAACTTGCTAATTATCCAGAGAAAAAGTTCAAAGACTTATTAATGTCTGGTTTAAAGCACGGCTTCAACCCAGGCCTTCATAGTCTGCCCAATACCAGCTTCGTATTCAATAACCTCCAGACCTATGCCATGTCAGAGCCAGAGGTAGTCGACAACCTCATCTCAAAATAACTCAAGTTCGGCTTCATGATTGGTCCTTTCGACTCACCCCCCATTCAAAATATTCACATCAGCCCCATCAGAATAGCTACTCGTAAATTCTCAGGGAAAAAGAGACTTATTATTGATCTGTCTTCACCACATGACTCTTCCCATCCAATTATTAATGGTCTAATTCCTATAGATAAATTTTCTTTAAAATAACACAATGTCATGCAGTCGGAATGATTAAATCAGGAGGAAAAGGAGCTTGGCTAGCTAAACTCGATATCACATCCACCTTTAAAGTCATTCCAATCAATCCAGAATTCTGGTATCTTTTTAGAATTGGATGGCAAGAGAAATTGTACTTTGCAGTCCATCTCACTTTCAGTTGCAAATGTAGCCAAAACATTTTCTATATTTTTTGGAGAATTTAGGAGTTTCCATTTCTTACGAGAAAACTTCAAGGCCAGACACTAACTTAGAATTTTTTAGGGATCCTCCTAGATTCCTCCAAATTCCAAGCCTGTCTTCCAAAAGAGAAAATAGACAGAATCATCGCAATAGCATCCAATATGCTGGATTCTGCTCTCTACTCAAAAAGAGAACTACTTTCCCTACTTGGGCATTTGAAGTACACTATGCGCATTATTACCGAAAATATCCCTCACATCTTCCACTTGCTCTCTCTTGCCTCCTCAATTCCCACACTAAATGATACAGTTGGGATAAACCCATCCTGTCATGCCGATTTACAGCTCTGATCTAATTTCTTAATGGAATGGAATCAGTTTCTTCTACAAAATCTCCATTCTCTCTCCACATACTTATACACTGATGCTGCCTCCTCCATAGGATTTGGAGGTTTCTATCAAGGCCACTGGTTTGCATCAAACTGGCCACCGGAGTTTCGGAACATGATAAAATCACCCGCTTCCACCGCTCTCTTTGAATTAAACCCTGTAGCTGCCTCCTTGTGGGGGAAGGAATGGACTTCTAAATCCATTCTTTTCTGCTGCGATAATTCAGAACAGAGAATTCTCCGCCTCTTCGGATATTATGCCATTACTAAAATGTATAATCTGTAGTGGCATGCAACCAATTAATCATTAATTCAAATTCAACTTTATTTATAAAGCACATTTAAAAACAACAAAAGTTGAACTAAAGTGCTGTACAGTTAGATACAACAGTGTACACAAATATATAAAAACAATCAAACAATATAAAATCACCAATAACAACATGAAATCTTGACCTTAAATAGTATCAAAAGATATCGAGTAAAGGTAAGTTTTAAGAGAAGATTTAAAAATGGCTAAAGATGGGGCAGACCTTGTGTGAAGGGAGACTGTTCCAGATATTGGGGGTGACAACAGAGAAGGCTCGATCTCCCTTAGACTTGCAATGACAGTGGGGAACTGATAAAAGAAGTTGATTTCATGATCTAAGCATTCTAAGAGGCAAATATGGGTGCAGAAGTTCATTAATATATTGAGAGAGCAAGACCAGACAGGGCCTTGTACACGTAGATAAGAATTTTAAAATCAATTCTAGCCTTGACAGGAAGCCAATGAAGAGCAGCCAATGCAGGCGTAATGTGATCTCTTTTTTAAGTCCCAGTTAAAAATCTAGCTGCAGCATTTTGAACCATCTATAAATGAGATAAAGCAGACTGAGGCAGACCAGCATACAGAGAGTTATAATAATCTAGCTGTGAAGTAATAAGAGCATGGTTCACAGTTTCAAGGTCTTTACCAGAGAAAAAAAGCTTCAGTTTAGCAATAGACCTCAACTGAAAGACACTTCCCTTAGTAACGGCACTAATTTGTTTGTCAAACAGTAGTGATTTGTCAGAAATAACCCCCAGATTTTTTACATGCATATGTATATTGGGGGAGAGCAGACCAAGCTGGGCTTCAATGGCAAAAGAAGTCCCTCTTCCAGGACTTCTTTTGCCATTGAAGCCCAGTTTGGTCTGCTCTCCTCAAATTAATACTTCAATTTGCCTTCATTTAATTGTAAAAAATTATTCGCCATCCAGCCTTTAATTTCCTCAAAAAACATTAAAAGAGTATCAACAGAGCAGCTGCTATCAGGCCTAACTGGTATATAAAATTGTGAATCCTCTGTGTAAAAGTGATAGGAGATATAAAAAGTTTGAAAAATGGAGTGCAGGGGAAGCATATATAGAATGAACAGTAATGGTCCCAGAATAGAACCCTGGGACACACCGCAAGATAGGGGGCTGTTGTAGAGTAAACATTAGCTATATTCAAGGAAAAGGTCCTCTTTCTCAGGTAGGAGGCAAACCACTGCAGAGCCAGCCCTGAATACCACTCATACACTCCAACCGGTTTAAAAGTATTTTGTGATCAATCATGTCAAATGCTGTGCTCAGATCTAATGGTCTTAAACAGCACTTTGGGCCTGTTAATGCTTATTTGCATTCACAGAGATTAATTTTATTTGGCCATTTTCACTGATTTTTGATAGTTATTAAAATGTCATACGAAACCTGGAGTTTGTCTTTCTTCCACTTCCGCTCAGCCTTTCTGCACACTTGTCTGCGAGTGCGGGTGTAGTCATTTAACCAAGGCTGGACGGCACCCTTGCCCTTAACTCTCCTGGCCTTAACAGGAGCAACAAAATCTAACACAGAAGAACATGATTTATTAAATGTATTTATTACCTGAAAAAAAAGCTGTTAACGCTGAATACATTCCTGGGATAAAAAACAAATCGCTGACTCTCTCTCTTTCCAGAAATTTAGAACGTTGGCCCTGGACGCAGAACCTCTACCTTCAGAGTACCTCCATTTTCAGAGCTGATATTCCTGTAAACCACCCACTCGAATATCTCAGCAATTTATCAACTGAGCCCAATATTCACGCAGTTTCCCCTAGAACCCTTCAAACTTATAGGACAGCTTGGAATTGTTTCAAGCAATTCCATTCCACCTAATATTTCCAGACTTTTCTAGAATTCCAGTCTCCTATTATTTATTTATTTATTTATTTATTTATTTTATATTATTTAATTTTTTTTACAATGAATTGTAAACATATATATATATATATATATATATATATATATATATATAAAATCAACATTTAAACCCCACAACCTCTCCCTCCCCGACCCCGCCCCCCCATAAAAACAACAACTCTGTGGTCAATATACATACATACATACATACATATACAAACATAAATACATATACATGTGTATATATATATATACACACACATACATACATACACACACATATTAATCATACAAACTATAATACACTACTCTCTCCACACCCCACCCGAGAGCCCTCCAAAAACTCCAAATACCTGCCCCATTTCCGAACAAACTTATCCAAGCCACCCCGTCTTCCAGATGACACCTCCTCATAAGCTGCCACCCTCCCCACCTCCGTGCACCACTCCGGATATGGGGGCGCACCAGCTGACCTCCAACCCCTCAAAATAACCTGCCTGGCAATCATTACACATGTCAGAACCCAGTTCCCTATATGGCCATCCCCCACATCGATGACCGCCCCATCGCCCAGAACACAAAGTCTGGGGCAAAATGAAACCTGAGTGCCCACCACGTCGCACACACAATTCTGAACCTTCGATCAGAATTTTTGGATCTCGACACACCACCAAAAAACATGGGCCATGTCTCCATCCTCCGATTGACATCTCCAGCAGGTGGGTGTGTCTTTAAGACCAAGCCTATACAGTCTAGAGGGGGTCCAATAAAATCTATGCAAATTTTGAATTGTATAAGATGCACCCTTGCATCACTAGATGCAGACTTAACGTTTTTAAGAATCTTAGCCCACACTCCTTCCTCCAATGCCAAGTTGAAATCTTTCTCCCATACTCTCTTGAGAGAAGTTAAGGCTCCATCCCCCATACTCTGAATTAACAGGGAGTAGTACACTGATGCCTCATGACCTTTTCCAAAAGCCGCAATCACCTCTCCCAAAGCATCTGCCTCCTTAGGGGAATGTGTGCTACTCCCAAAAATAGTGCAAAGCAGGTGGCGCAGTTGTAAATACCTATAAAACTGAGGTCTGGGGATCCCAAAATGTTGGACCAAGTTTTCAAATGATCTCAACACACAACCTTCATATAGGTCACCGAGTGTAGCAACCCCCCTCACAATCCACTCCGGCCAGCAGAAAGGAGACTTGCCAATACATAGTCTTGGGTTCTGCCATATGCTCGAGGCAGCATTTAAATAAGTGTCCAATTTAAACAATCTGGACACTTTAGTCCATACTGAGTGTAAATGCGAAATAACGGGGTGTAACTTAACTTTTCCGATTAGTTTGATAGAGATGCTTTGTAATGGTGAAATAGGGGCAAGAACTGCCTGTTCAATAACAAACCAGGGAGGGGCTCTCTCAGGTGGAAGTGACCAATGAGCCAAATGTCTGAGACTGAACGCATAGTAATAAAACAAAATCTTGGGTAGGCCTAGCCCTCCTTTGTCTATCAGCCTATGTAACTTATTAAAATGCAATCTGGGACGTTTACCATTCCAAATGAAGGACTTCGCTATGCTATCAAATTCCTTGAAATAAGAGAGGGGGACATCTACAGGGAGAGATTGTAGCAGGTAGATACATTTTGGAATACAATTCATTTTAACAACATTAACCTTCCCAATCATCGATAAATGTAATGAAGCCCAGCTGCTGACATCGCTCAAAATCCTTTTTATTAAAGGGTCTAAATTAACACTAACTAAATTAGACAAATTTGCTGGGAATAAAATCCCCAAATACTTAATGCCCTGTTTGGGCCACTGGAAGGCGCCTGTCTGAAAAGCCGTTACTGGGCAGTACGCTGTCAAAGCCAAAGCTTCAGATTTAGCCCAATTGACTTTGTATCCTGAGAACTTGGAAAAGGAATGAATAATTCTGTGGAGGCAAGGCAAAGATCTAGTAGGTTCAGAGACAAATAATAAAATATCATCTGCATAAAGCAGAAGCTTATGCGGCACACCTTCCGCCACCACCCCTGGAAAATCATCATCCTTTCTTATCGCAGCTGCTAATGGTTCCAGGGCAAGACAGAACAATAATGGGGAAAGAGGGCAACCCTGCCGAGTGCCCCTATTCAAAGTAAAATAATCTGAGATTAATCCATTTGTTTGTACCACTGCAACAGGGTGTCTATAAGGTAACTTAATCCAACCAATAAATGTACTCCCGAACCCGTACATTTCCAAAATCTTAAAAACTTAATCCCATTCTACCATATCAAACGCCTTTACGGCATCAAGTGAGATGGCAGCAATTGGAGATTGATCATTCGCTACTGACCACATGATATTGATGAGATGCCTGATGTTATCAGAAGAGCTGCGGCCCCGAATAAACCCCACCCGATCTATATGTATGAGAGATGTCATAACTTTACTTAATCGATTAGCCAAAAATTTTGACAATATTTTTACATCTAGTTGGATCAGGGAAATTGGACGGTAACTTTTACACTCGCTTGGATCTTTGTCCTTTTTAAGAATCAGACTGATCCGGGCTTGTGTCATGGTTGGAGGAAGCTTTCCATTCTTTAATGATTCAGTATTAACTTCTAACAAAAGTGGAGCCAGCTCTGTAGCATTGGATCTAAAAAATTCTGCAGCAAAACCATCTGGCCCCGGAGACTTGCTAGTAGGTAGGGACTTAATTACCTCGTCAAGCTCCTCCAAGGTTATCTCAGAATCAAGAGAGTTTTTTTGCTCAATCATCAGTTTAGGAAGATCTAATGGTTCCACAAAGTTTCTAATATCTTCATCAGTAGACGAAGACATGGAACCATAAAGATCAATATAGAATTCTTTAAAGGCATTATTAATATCAATGGCTGAGGTAAATATTTTACCACCAGCAGATTTCACTGAGGGAATGGTAGAAAAAGACTCTCTCTGCTTTATATATTTAGCCAAAAGCTTCCCTGATTTGTCACCCTACTCAAAGTATGACTGTCTTGCCCCGAATAACCAAAACTCCACTTTCCGCGACAAAATAGTATTATATCTGTATTTCAGTCGGGTCAGTTCTCTGAGGCCATCAGATGACATACAGCGCTTCAGCTCTGCCTCAGCACTTTTAATATTTTCTTCCAACTCCACGAGTTCTCGTGCTTTGGATTTTTTGATGAATGAGGCATACTGTATGATCCGGCCCCTAAGAACTGCTTTAAATGCCTCCCAAGCCACGCCCACAGAGGATACTGAGGACCAGTTGGTCTCCATATAAACATTGATTTCAGTCTTTAACATTTGTTGGAAATCAGGATTTTGCAGAAGGGATACATTAAGGCGCCAACTATATGATTTATTTTTCTCTATATGTGGCATCACCTCTAAACTCACCTGGGCATGATCTGAGACTAAAATTTTCCAATTGAGCAATCAACAACAAATGAAATTAGGGATTTGGGTATAATGAAAAAATGTATAGTCCCTACCAGATGGGTTCAAAAGTCTCCAAATATCCGAAAGACCAAGATTTTTACACATCTTGTGAAGCATCAGTGTTGTTCTAGGGGGCTTACACACTTTTGCTTCACTATGATCAATGACTGAATCCATCAAAAGATTGAAGTCTCCTCCCAATATTATATCATGAGGGATGCCAGCGGTTTGCAACATCCCTTCAAGATCTATAAAAAAGCCCTGATCATCAGCGTTAGGTGCGTAAATATTAGCCAAAATCAACCTTTGCCCTTGAATTTCAGCTAAAACAATAATTACTCTTGCTAATTTATCTTTAATCTGTTTGAGACATTTGAATTGTAGATGTTTATTAATCAACATGATGACTCCCTTGCTCTTACTTGTGCCAGCACTAAAGAAAGCATGTCCACCCCATATCTTCCCAAATTTTTCAGCTTCCTGCGGGGAGAGATGTGTTTCTTGATGAAACACTATATCATATTTCTTACGTTTAAGAAAAGTAATAACCTTCCTTCTTTTTATGGGGTGCCCCAACCCATTCACATTCCATGTGGAGAGAGATAGTACACTCATATTAACATCTGACATTTTGATATAGTAGAAAAAATTTATTGTGTGCCAAAAACAAAATTATGAAGACCACATTCCCCATTAGTGAAACAGTCAACCCCCGAACATCCCCCCGAACAAAACAAACAGAAAAAAGAAAAACGTGCGCATTAACCCCAATCCCTCTAAACTTAAAAGGTCCATGAACGCCCACAAGCCCCCACGACAACTTTGCCATCGGATTGCTCAATTTAATTACATAACAGAAAATACTTTGTGAAATAAACCCAGTCAATAGGAAGAATGAACACAAAGAACATGTAGATTCATTCACACAACTGTCTCAAAGGTGTGATCTTCCACAAAACAAATTTCAGCTGATATAAAACCATTCAGAATCCTCGGACAGACAAACGAATGTTCAGTGAGCCGGCTGTAATGAGTTCAACGGATGACGTAATCATTCCAATGTCTCGTAAAAAAAAACAAAAAAACACAGCCAGCAGGAGGAATAAGCACGAAGAACGAACAGATTAATCCACAGCTGTTCCAAAGAAATGTTATTCAACAGAACAAGCTCCAGCCGCTAGGAGGAACCAATACAAAAAGAAACAAAACCGGCATCCCGGTTCCCCGGGTGGTCGAGTCAATTCACTCGGAGGCCGCATAAACGTATATACCATGACTTACATAATCCGTCAGCTTTATAAAAGACATCCTTTGTGTGAGCATGTAGATATTTTGCGGTCATCCATAGTGTCCACTCTCAATCTGTCCGGGAACTTCAATGCAAAAATTTCTTTAAGGAAAGTGTTATTCACAAAACAAGCTCCAGCCGCTCGGCGGAGCCAATGCAAAAAACCTAAAATGTCGCCCAGCTTCCTCAAGAGTAAGTACAGTGAGTCAGGCCCACTCACATGAGAAACATCCAATGGTTTACTCAGACATTGATTCTATAAAAGATATTGCCTGATTTGGACATGTGAATACTTTGCAACCGACCTTTGTTTCTATTCTCAGTTTGGCAGGAATCATCAGAGCAAACGAGATCTTTTTCTGATGTAAGAGTTTCTTGCATTCCTTGAACCGATCACGTTTCTCTCTTGTCGAACTCGCAAAGTCCGGGAACAAGAAAATATTATGGTTCTTCCAAGAAAGCTTCCCTTTACTCCTCGCCTGGCGCAACACAAGATCTTTATCGGATGATCTCAGAAATCTGGCCAGAATCGATCGGGGCCTGTCTCCCTCAGCAGATCTGTGAGCTGGCACTCTGTGAGCTCGCTCGATTTCCAGCTTGTGGCCTGTTATGTCGAGCAGACTCGGGAAAAACTCGTCTAGGAATTTCACCATATCTCTGCCCTCCTCATGCTCAGGAATTCCAACAATTCGAACATTATTCCTGCGGTTTCTATTCTCAAGATCTTCAAGCTTTTCAAGGAGATGTTCCAAATCAACTTTGGTCACGGGCGGATTAGCGGTTAATTCCCTCTCCGAAGATTCCAGAAAATCGATTCATTTTTCAACATCAGTCACTCTTGTGGCTAACTCAGAGAATTTTGTTTCCATCGACGTAATCGATCGCCGTATTGCAGCGAGATCCTCCAAGTCAGCAAGAATCTTCGTCAATATCACCGACATGTTGGACAACTGACGCTGGATTCCTTCTCCCGCCGCGCCATCCAAATCGAGTCCCCGGTCTGTAGGCCTGTTGTGGCTTTCATTCTGAACACGTAAGTGTCTTTTAATGTCTCCAGAGCCCGAGGATTTTGACTTCTTTGCCATGTTTTGCAACAAAGGGCAAATGTGTAACTGAGTGTATCAAATTTCACCAGATTATGAGAATAATCGAAAATTCAGCAAAGTGCGCAGAGCTCGTCACTCACACGTCCGCTCCTTGCCCAGTCTCTTATTATTAATAGTTGAATTGCTATCAACACATTTTCTCTAAATTACCACAATGTTTCAAGCAATTCCATTCCTAATATTTCCAGACGTTTCCAGAATTTTTGTCTCCTCTTTCACCTCATTTCTCAATCACATAAAGCAAATCTAGCCTGGAACAATCAAGGTATATGTCAGCGGCGTCCAATTTTTCCACAAATTACTCTCATCATTAAAGGCACCCAATAAACCCTGCCCTCCCACCTAGATCCCTGGCAACCATTAACAAATGGTTAAAAAATGTTTTTAAACAAATACCTATCCACTCTATGTTATGAATACCATTCAGTAAACACTTCAATAATTCTGGATGCTATGTTCATCCTCGCATTCTTCAGATTCCTCCATTGCTCGGTATTAACTACCTTCTCCAATTTTGATCCTAATTTCCATCCCTTCTTTTCAGATCTACAAGTCATCAACAACGATACCATTCACTTTCACGTCAAACAAGCAAGACAGATCAAACAAAATGCAGGCATTTCATCTACATTTTCTATCTACTTTACCCTTTACAACAGTATCAGCTGCTCTCCCATTTTTTATCCTACAGAGGAGCCTGAATCTTTTCTTTTTGAGACCCACTATTCAAAAATCTCATTCAAAATGAGAATTAACGGCAGAAGCATTTCTCAACATTTCTGTCAGCTCCTCCATTACATTTCCTTTGTCGTGTTGTCCTTAATCATATTGGAGTGCTCGAGCCATCTGCTCACTGGACAGCTTCTCAAATCTGTTTACTTTTATTTCAAGGATTATATGAGAAAACAAACTCATGCAGTGAAGTTCAAAACGTAAATTCAGGAGGAGCTAGTTCATCTAATCTTGTCAATCATAATTTTTGGTTAGGGTTTATATGCCGCTGCTTACCTTGCTCCAACGACATTTCTTCCGGCATCCCGCCTCCTCCCCTTCACTTCCTTTATTCTTTACAATTTAGGTACCCCTTTCAATTAAAGCCGTGTTTTCACCTACAGGCAGTGTTGAGTAAGTTACTCTAAAAAAGTAATTAATTACTAACTACTAATTACATCTGCTACAGTGTAATTCGATTACTGTACTAATTTCTCTGTCTGAAAAGTAATTGCATTACTTATTACTAATTACTTTCTAAAACCATTATCAACCTCGACCAGATGAAAAATACAAGGATGGACATGAAACTGTTCTTTTATTTCTTTCAAAAACAATATAAAATCAAATAAATTATTCATGAACTGGCCAAAGAATTTAAGGGGGCAGCGTTAAATTAGAAAACATATTTTACTATTAGACGTTAAATTTCGATTTTAAATTCACTATTGTTTTATATAGAATTGTTCTATAGTCTATACAGTATTTAACGCTATTACATCAGAAGTAAATGTAATTAAATTACTGAAAGATTAAGAGTAATCCCTTACTTTTTTCAATGAAAAAGTAATTTAATTACAGTAATTAATTACTTAGTAAAGCATTACACCCAACACTGCCTACAGGTATATATCTCCTTGCTCTAATCCGACTGTCCAGGGGGGATCTCTAGCTTGAGTGGAATCCAGTGCTCGATCCTCCTGCTCACTGGACAGCTCGCAAAATAGCGTGTATTTGCTGTCCCTATAGAAACCAGTGTCAGACGCCATTGAGCCATTTACAGCAGTACTGCATCCACCCCACTGCATCACACTGTGTAAAAACAACATCCACAGTTTACTGGAACTTCCTGCTCTCGCTGGTCGTTTGGCAGAACACTTACATTTGACTGACAAGATGATATGCGATGAGAATGAGCGAGCAGAGAGGCTTCAGAGAGATTGAAAGTAAATCTCTAGACACTCTAGTTGAGGACACTACAGAATCCATCACTAACTTGAATGACATGGAGAGATGGGAGTCACCGCTCAATAGCAGCATATGTTGTTAAAATGCAGTGTGGTTCAAAAACTCTTTCAATACAGATTATATTACTTGAATGACATGGAGAGATGGAAGCCAAGGCTTCATAGCAGCATATGTTGTTAAAATGCAGTGTGGTTCAAAAACTCTTTCAATACAAATTATATTACCAGTGTAACAAGTTGAGTGAAAGTTCAGTTGAAAAATATACTGCTCATGAATCTGAGGATGTCTTGGTATTTGATATGTTCCCCCTTTGCTTTCATGACAGCATGCACAACTGGCACGAACAAAAACCTGATGATCATGTTATCCAGTATGATTTGTCAGTGTTCGAAAGAGTGTTTTGTGTGCTTCAAGCAAATCTGATGTTCAAATTTGCTTATATTTGATTATAGTGACCGAGAAATAGCGCAGAACCTTAAAGAGCACCTATTATGTTATTTTCAAATATTACCTTTCACGTAATGTGTTATAAAGCTGTTTGTGAATGTAAAAAATTCTGCAAAGTTTCAAAAATCAAAGTGCACGACAAATTGACTCCCAAAAGAAAGAACCGATTCTGAACACCTGAAACAAGTCGTTAGTAATTCCAGACTTACTTCCTGTACTAACCTACATAATTTGGTAACAAAAAACCCGCCTCTGGTCTTCATTGGCTGCTTGCGAACAGCTTTGACCCGCCCTCAAACACTACACTAAGAGGCAGACAAATCACAACAGACTGGGACATCTGACCAATCAGAGCAGAGTAGGCTCTCTGAAAGGAGGAGTTTAGAATGAATCCATTAGAACGGATCATTGAACGAGTCGTTTTTGACACTGGGAAAAAAAGGTAATGCTTATGTTTTGCTCAAATTAAATTATGAGCCAATAAAAAATGTTTTTTGACCTTTGATGCATGTAAATCTATTGTATGAGACCTTTAAAACAAAGTTAGGCACGTTTAAAAGCCATAATAGGTGCTCTTTAAATGTTTGTTCTTAATTTTATGAAAACCCCACTGTATATGTACCCTCAAAAGTGATTAAAGCATTAGCTGTATTATATTGTTAGTTAGGTAATAAAAGTGTTTTGTTTTTTGTTTTTGTTTCAGACTCATGGCTGTGCTACTACAGAAGTCAACACTGTGCGGAATAAATCATCAAGATAATGAGGTGAGAGAGCAGATGTTTGCAAACTCTCCAAATGTTGACTCAAGCAAAGTCATTTAAATTTGACAAAAGAAACATGACAGTTTAGTGAAGAAGCGAGTAAAACTATAAATGTACTTATACCACTGCCTTCACTCATCCAAAAGGAATAATTATTATTACTATTCATTTCACATTAGTGCCACCTGGTATACGTTGCTTCTTTAATGGTAAACTTAAGGGCATTTAATTTTCTCTACCTCTGCTTTAGGAAACATAATGCTCCATGTCTTAGTAGAAAGCAAAGTAACACTTGGTACACTCAAAAAAATAGCACTTTGTCTGAACTTGATTCGGTCGTGGACAGTGGTTTCACAGGTTTAAAATTAGTTTTCTCACCTAAAAATGACTAGTGACAGTAGTGATGGCCATTTTCGAAACACTGCTCTATAAAGCTTCGAAACCTTTAGAAATAATTTGTTTCGAACCAGTTCTTCAGAGCGCGTGTCAAACTGAATCCGTGTATCATTCATTCAATTCATATTCAATTGGGAATTCAAAATCAGAAAAACAAAAAACAACTTATTTCATTATTCGTTTATAAAACCAATATTGAAAAACAAATAATGACTTGTTTTTCATAATTTCGATTTAATGTTCAAGTTAAAAATAGTAAATTGGAAAACTGTGCGTTTGGATTATTTGATTTCATTAATATATGGCTTGAATATTTGATTCGCACATATGGGTGGACCTGAAACGCCCTTTTCTTCTGATTGGTCAACCTGCACCGTCGTCTTCCTCAATGCTGTGAGACAGAATAAGAGTTCTCTGCTGTTTAATTGTTCAGATGATTTCGTCTCAGTTAATATTAAATTCTTTACCATTTATTCTCCTAAACTCTCCACGAGTCTCTCTCATCAAGTAGTCAGGTTTATCAGACAGCCCTACACATAAACCTGCTGTCTTTGACGTTGCTCCGGTTTGAAAAGACGTGGTTTTAAATAAGATGACGAAAATAACCATACATTCATAAGACTATTGAAGCATATGCCTACATTATAAAGACATAGGCTTACGTTTAACTGCGGGGTAAAGTTAGTTTTAGGTTCAATATTCATTGGATATTCGCCTTATTTTCACATTCCAAAGGTTGTAGTTAGTTCCCAGCAGATAGACTGACTTACTACAGATGAGATTTTTACAGTTAGTCAGGAACTTACTATAGCCTTTGGAATGTGAAAATAACATTTTCAGGAATTTTTATGATGTTTATCCTAAAATAACCTAATACTGTACTCATATTATTGGATTTACTGTAATAATCTCACCTGTCGTAAATCAGTCTATCTACTGGGAAGTTACTATAACCTTTGGAATGTGAAATAACATTTTGGTGAATTTTAGGGGGTTTTTTTCTCTCAAAAATAATCTAATACTGTCCTCATTATTGGATTTACTGTAAACATCTAATCTGTAGTATGTCAGTCTATCAACTGGGAACTTACTACAACCTTTGGAATGTGAAAATAACATTTTGGTGAAATATTATTTATTTATTTTGTTATTTTAAATAATCTAATACTCTATTAATATTATTTGATTTACTGTAAAAATCTCTTTTAGAATGTAAAAATGTTTAACTTGCACATCAACTGAATGAGTGATTGGACACCACCTGTGTTTAATAGTGAGTGGAATTTTCAGACAGTCCCTTAAGTACACTAAGCAATGAAAGCACATTGGAGCATTTTCAGTCATAATTCGGCAGCCACACCAACTAACAGTTCAGAATGCAGTATTTTATGTCTGTATATTATTAAATACCATTTATATTAATATACCATAAAATCAAGACAAGTGTGCAAAATCTTTGCAAACTTGCCGCCAGCAGAGAACGCGGTTACTAGAAACCGAATATCCAAAAAATATCGAATCTAAATCTAACTTTACCCCGCTCTGGGACCTTAGGTGTGAGGGACTTGCTCATCATGGAAATTATGCTAAAGGAAGTTCATGAAAGCTCGACCAGTGAATTTAAAGTCAGCATTTACACATAGCCTTCACATTTGTCTGCTAATAAAAGGCACACAAAACTACTGCGTATACGACCCAGTACGTAAAGGCCACCCATATTCCCATTCAGAAACATGGATGTCGGAATGATCTGAAGTTGAAATTAGTACTCTTTGCTGCCATGTAAATACTTATTTTCTTATATTAAATATTAAATGTAATAATATCTTCCAATTTATTTGTTATTATTATTATTTTTCTCCTTTTCTCCACAATTTGGTATGCCCAATTCCCAGTGCACCCTAGGTCCTCGTGGTGGCGTAATGACTTGCCCAATCCGGGTGGCAGAGGACGAATCTCAGTTGCCTCTGCATCTGAGACAGTCAATCTGCACATCTTATCATGTGGCTTGTTGAGTGCATTATTGCAGAGACGTAGCGCGTATGGAGGCTCATGCTATTCTCTGCGACATCCACATATAACTCACCACGTGCCCCACCGAGAGTGAAAAACACATTATAGTGACCACGAGGAGGTTAACCCAACGTGACTCTACCCACTCTAGCAACCGGGCCAATTGGTTGCTTAGGAGGCCTGACTGGAGTCACTCAGCATGTCCTGGATTCGAACTTGCGACTCCAAGTGTGGTAGTCAGCGTCTTTACTTGCTGAGCTACCCAGGCCCCCCTATTATTATTATTATTATTATTATTAATAATAATAATATTAATATATTTTTTTTTAATCCTTTGTTATTTACTGTTGTAGCTGTTATAATTCACTGGCATGAATGCTCATCTGTCTTGGATGCACCCTATGTTAAGTCTGTATATTCCCTGAACAACATCTTGCTTTGTTCATTTCACTGCAATATGTAAAAATCGATTCTTTCAATACTCTTTGATGATTGTTCATTTCAAAAACGCACTAAACACTGATGTCAATTTAAAATGCTTATTTAAAGCAATCAAACTATAGCTGCCTTAGACTAATTATTAGGACAAAACATGACTTGTAAGATCGGGACTGTCCCCGGTTTTAAAGTGACGTCTGGTCACCCAAAATGTGAACGCCATACCTGCACTTCATGGTATCACTTATAAATGAATAAAACAAGTTGTGTGGCACGAAGAAGGATAACTGTGAGAAGACATTTGGCATACAGAGCGAGGGATTAATCTTAATAACCATCTTAATAATATATATATGTGTGTGTATGTGTGTGTGTGTGTATCGCTCTTATCAATTGCTTCACGTGGCAATGGCTATCCTAATGCTGAATCGCATGAAGACGAAACCTGCATTCAGTGAACATTTTATGGTTATGTGTAGACACTGTGTCTGACTATTCGATGAGAGATACAGCTCAGCTGCAATAAACGTGGCAAGTTTTGGAAAATAAATGGTAAAGAATGTAATATTAACTGATACGAATTAATCTGAACAATTAAACTGCAGAGAACTTTTATTCTGTCTCACAGCACTGAGAAGACGACGGTGCAAGTTGACCAATCAGAAGAAAGGGGCGTTTCAGGTCCACCCATGTGTGCGAATTAAATATTTGAAGCCATATATTAGTGAAATCAAATAATCCAAACGCACAGTGTACCATGGCTATTTTTCCAATTTCCTATTTTTAACCTGAGAATTAAATTGAAATTTCGAAAAACAAGTAATTATTTGTTTTTTAATATTGGTTTTGTAAATGAATAATGAAATAAGTCGTTTTTTGTTTTTCAGATTTTTTATTCCTAATTGAATATGAAATGAATGAATGATACACGGCTTAAACTGACCAAGTCACTTGATTTCAACAAACGAAGCTTTGTTACATCGTGCTGTTTCTAAACTGTTTTGAAACGTTTCAAAATGTTTCGCGGTTACGCTAGGGGGCGCTGATCCCACGGTGAAACCCTGAACCAGTGTTAAATGTAGGCTGTAACTGATCTCAAGTCAGTTCAGCAATAACTTAGGTGTATGAAATCAGACAGATTCAAAGAAGAGTTGCTGATTTGAATTCAGTCATTTTCATTTCCCTGTTGATCACCTTGAGTTGTGTTCCCAAAGGAAAGAAAATCTAAATTTTGTGTTTGTGAGAAAGAAATTTAAGAGAGACAGATATTTTGTGACATTTAAAGAGATTTGTTTGTTTTACAAAAAAGTGAATCTGGAATTTCAACTATTGTACATGATAATGCGCGATATGTTCTTTTTTTTTTTTTCTTAGTATACCCAATTTTCTTAGGCCAGAAATGCTGCATAGAGTAGTGGTTAATGCACTTGATATATTCTTTTAAGCACTTGATGTGTCAGTTTGAGTCTCATACTGACTGAGTGAAACTTTTCAAATATTTATTGCACAATATTGTAAAAATTTATTTTCAAAATATTTGTTGTTTATACAAAACAAAGTGTTGTTTTAGAATAAAAAAAATATATTTTGTTTGGTATTTAAAATAATTTTAAAACAGTAATCATAAAAAGGCCAACTTATATAAGAAGGTCTACATATTCTGCATACTGTATATTCAGATCTGTTTATTCCAGGATATTGTAGACAACCATAAAAAATATGACAATTACAGCAGGGCAGTAAATTAATTTCAATGCATTTTGTCATTGTAGCTGCTTTTGACTTGAGTTTTGTCATTGCATTTACATGCCTGTGACCAGCAGATGTGCAGATGACCAGCGCTTCGAAACAGTGAATCATTTTCCGAAGCAATTGGTTCAGTTGACTTCGGAAAGCTTTATTTCTACAACCCCTAAGTGACAGTAAATGTTAGCATGCTAAATGAATGCTAGTGGGAAGCACTACTGAGTATAGTTTAGTGACTATGCTATGATTATCACAGCAATTGTGAGCAATTAATATAATGTGCCCTTTTCCATCCAAATATAATGATGGTCATTATGGCCAAATAGTTCAATTTTTGTTTCATCAGACCAGAGGACATTTCTCCAAAAAGTAAGATCTTTGTCTCCATGTGCATGGCCAGTTTTGGAGCAGTGGCTTCTTCCTTGCGGAGTAGCCTTTCAGGATGTGTCGATATAGGACTCATTTTACTGTGGATATAGATACTTGTCTACCTGTTTCCTCCAGCATCTTCACAAGGTCCTTTGCTGTTGTTCTGGGATTGATTTGCACTTTTCGCACCAAACTACATTCATCTCTAGGAGACAGAATGCGTCTCCATCCTGAGCAGTATGATGGCTGCGTGGTTCCATGGTGTTTATACTTGCGTACTATTGTTTGTGCAGACAAACGTGGTACATTCAGGCATTTAGAAATTGCTTCCAAGGATAAACCAGACTTGTGGAGGTCCACAATTTTGTGGTTTTGACTGTACCCTTCCCAGTCCACCAAATATTGAAGTGTCTGACCCCGGCGTTGAGAGTCCAGGAGCTTGTGTAACCGAAAGGCTTCTTCTCCTTCAATGAGGAATGGAAGGGGTCTCTGAGGGTCTTGAGAACCTTCCTCTCTCGAAGGTGCCGCAGGTTTGAGCAGGGACACATGAAATGTAGGGGAAATACGGTAGTTAGCAGGGAGCTGAAATTTAATGATACAGGGTTAATTTGATGGAGAATTTTGAAAGGGCCAACATACCTGAGACTTAGTTTCTTGCACGGGAGTCGTAGACGAAGATCTCGGGTTGATAGCCAGACCCATTGTCCAGGAGTATAGTTGGGACCTGGGCGGTGATGGAGATTGGTTTGTTCACTTTGTCGACGAATGGCATGTAGTAGGTGGACATGAGCTTGGTCCCAGATAGCTTCACTGCATTGCATCCAGTCGTCGACAGTGGGAACATCGGAAGGTTCCCCGGACCAGGGAAAGAGTAGTGGTTGAAACCCTAAAATGCATTTGAATGGTGTGGTTTCAGTAGCAGGTTTGAACAGAGAGTTCGGAGCATATTCAGCCCAGGGTAGGAAACGGTTCCAGTCATGTTGGTTGACTTGACAGTAGGCTCGGAGGAATTTACCCAACCTGGTTTAGTCGTTCGACTTGACCATTAGATTGAGGGTGACAACCAGAAGTTAGACTAACGCTGACGTTGAGTAATTTGGAGAATGCGGACCAGACTCGGGAGGTGAACTGGGGACAACGGTCGGAGACAGTGTCCTCAGGAAGGCCATAAAGGCGGAAGACGTAATGAAACAGGCTCTCTGAACATTCCATGGACGAAGAAAGTTTGGGCAGAGGGATGAATCTACAGGCTTTAGAGAATCGATCCACCACGGTTAGGATGGTAGTGAAACCCTGCAAGTTGGGTAGATCTGTGATGAAGTCCACTGCGATATGGGACCAAGGACATCGAGGGGCAGGAAGAGGCTGAAGGAGACCAGATGGGAGCTTTCAAAGAGATTTAGTGGTGGCACACACATTGCAGTTTTTAACATAGTCAACTACTTCAGTGGCTAGGTTCTCCCACCAAAACCGGTTTTGCACCAACCTGCATGTAGCTTGAGCGCCTGGATGTCCCGAGCAGGCCGAGTCATGAACCCACTGAAGAACCCTGTTCCATAAAGAACTGGGGACAAAGACTTTGTCAGGAGGGCAGCCAGCGGGAGTGGGTTCTTGATTCTGAGCTTGGGTAATATCAGCCATGATATCCCACTGTACGGGAGAAACAATAAGAGTAGGTGGGATGATGGAATTCTCAGGGTTGTTGTCACTGGAGGAATCATAAATGCGGGACAGAGCATCGGCCTTGGTGTTCTTAGACCCAGGTCGAAAGGTGATGGTGAAATCGAATCTGGAGAAGAAGAGAGACCATCGGGCTTGGCGAGGATATAGGTGCTTGGCCGATTGAATATAATCTAGGTTACAATGATCCGTAATCACCAGAAATGGATGGTGAGCTCCCTCTAGCCAGTGTCTCCACTCCTCGAAAGCCGTTTCCATGGCCAAGAGTTCTCGATTGCCGACATCGTAGTTTCTCTCGGCCGAAGATAACTTGCGTGAGTAGAATGCACAGGGATGGAATTTAACGGGAGATCCTTGTCGCTGGGAGAGTACCGCACCTACTCCAGAGTCAGAAGCATCTACTTCTAGCACAAAGGGTCGAGAGGGATCAGGATGGAGAATAGGGGCAGTAGTGAAACGATGCTTGAGATCATCAAAGGCTTGACGGGCGGAAGGTGTCCAGTTTAATTTTTGGGCTTTACCACAGAGCAGAGAGGTGAGTGGGGCAGCTATGGAGCTGAAACCTCGAATGAAACGTCAGTAGAATCTGGCAAAACCGAGAAAGCGTTGTAGTTCCTTAATAGACACCTGTAAGGGCCACTGCAGTACCACTTGTAATTTGGAAGAGTCCATGGCAACCCCCTCAGGGGAGATGATAAACTCCAGGAAGGAGATGGTGGACCTCACATTTCTCCACCTTGGTGTAAAGCTGATGTTGAATAAGACGGTTGAGTACCACTCTGACATGTTGAACGTGTTCATCGAGGGAAGACGAGAATATAAGAATGTCATCGATGTAGACTAGAACCCACTTGCCAATAATGTCACAGAAAATGTCGTTCACGAAGGCTTGGAAGACAGAAGGACTATTGGAAAGTCCGAAAGGTATCACCTGATATTCATAGTGGCCAGTGTGTGTAGAGAAGGCCGTTTTCCATTCATCCCCCTCCCGGATGCGGATCAAATTGTAGGCATTACGAAGATCCAGCTTAGTGTAGATTTTGGCATTTCTTAGGAAGGGGGTAGTGATACTTGATGGTGACAGAGTTCAGGCCTCGATTGTCAATGCATGGACAAAGACCCCCGTCCTTCTTTCCTACGAAGAAGAAAGCCGCCGAAGCTGGAGAGGTGGAGGGTCGAATGAAACCCCTTTCTAGGGATTCTGCGACGTATTCTTCCATAGTTTTAGTCTCTGGTTCAGATAAGGGGTAAATTCGTCTGCATGGAGGAAAGGAGCCTGGCAAAAAGTAAATAGCACAGTCACAGGAATGGTGAGGAGGAAGTTGGGTAGCTTTAGCTTTACTGAATGCCTCCCGGAGATCCGAATAACATTGTGGCAGGGTCGACATCTCCTTTTCTGGGAGAATAGTCGTGGTACATACCGGAGGGAGAGAGATGGGTTCAGGGAGGTTGAGGCAAGACTGGAAACGGGAGGTACTCCAACGAGTAATTTGTCCATCTCTCCAGGAAATCTCAGGGTTGTGAAGTCTCAGCCATGGTAAGCCAAGAACAATCGGGTTTTTTGGAGAGTGAGTGACCAGGAACTGAATTTCCTCATGATGAAAGAGTCCAACTTGGAGATGAATGGGTTGAGTTATCTGCTGAATCTTG
This sequence comes from Myxocyprinus asiaticus, assembly GCF_019703515.2. Taxonomy (NCBI): domain Eukaryota; kingdom Metazoa; phylum Chordata; class Actinopteri; order Cypriniformes; family Catostomidae; genus Myxocyprinus; species Myxocyprinus asiaticus. The sequence continues at coordinate 35,122,632 of NC_059385.1, forward strand.
CCGGAGCCCAGGGGTCATCCGTCTAGCGCTGCAACATGTAACAGAGGGACACAAGGGACAAAAGACAATCTTAGATTCGTGGCAAGGGCCAGGTTAATGAAATTACCAGCAGCCCCAGAATCTAAGATGGCTGACATCTGCTGTTCACTATTCTGAACATGCAATATGACAGACAATTGAAACTGATCAATATGAATCCAGTTAGAGAATCCTTCCTAGGGGGCGAGTAGGGCAGGCAGCCAGTAAATGTCCCGACTGTCTGCAGTAGATACAAAGTCTCTCTCTGAGACGGCGTTGTCGCTCTTTGGTGGTGAGGGAGGAACGACCCACTTGCATGGGCTTGTGAAGACTGGTAGCAGCGATGTCAGAAGGAATTGATTGTAGAGAGCTGACTGGACGACGGGCTTTGATCAGGTTGTCCAGGCGAATGGCGAGTTTGATGAATTCATCCAGAGATCTTCCCTCATCACAACATGCTAGTTCCGTTTGAAGGTCAGGGTTTAGTCCTTTACGGAACAACAGTTTTAACGTATCCTCCACCCACACAATTTGTGCTGCTTGAGTGCGGAATGATAAAGCAAATTCAGCGGCTGACATATTATTCTGCGTTAGACCCAACAGAAGTTCTCCATGGTCCTTACCACCCTCGGAGTGCTCAAAAACTTCCCGCAAGCGAGTTAGGAAGTGAGACAAAGAACCCTTTAAGATGTTTTCTTGACTCCAAACTGCCATAACCCAGTCTAGAGCTTTGCCTGACAGCAGTGATATAATGAAGGAAACACGAGCTTCATCGTTGGGATACATGTGAGGTAGTTGCGACAGAAAAAGTTCACATTGTAACAGAAATCCTCGACACTTACTGGGTGATCCGTCAAACTTCTCTGGAAGAGAGAGTCGAGGATTAACAACAGCCATAGAGGGCGTTGGGCTGCAGACAGAACTGCTAGTGGAAACCCCCTTCGGAGATACACATGGGTTGGGTTGCATGGATTTGAAGAGTTCTTCCGTGATAGATGTGAGCTTGCACAGCTGCTGATGGTGACTAGTCAGCATGGCTGCTTGCGCTGAAACAAGCTCGTGTAACTGTTGAAAAGCTGCTGGATCTAGGTTTGGCGAAGTCTTCTGTAGAAAAGACGCCGGGGCAGTAGTGTTCAGATCCATGTGCAGTTTAATAAGGCAAATAAATAGTAAAAACAAAGTAAAAAACAAAGAGCAAAAACAAAGGCAGGCAAGGGATCGGTACACAGATAGGCGGTCCAAAAAGGCAAACAAAGTAAGTCCGATAGGCAGAGGGGTAATCCAATAAACAGGCAGTAAATCCAAAACACTCACAAGAAGGCTGGGGAATTCGGAGAACAGGCAGGAATCAAACACAGGGTAATCAATGATGAATGAATTGTAGACTAGGCAAACAAGACTTTGTGTTGAATGCACGGAAACTGGGAACTTAAATAGATGGGGTTAAATGTGATAGAGGTGGAAGAGTAATCAGTCTGACTGGAGGAATATGGGAAATGTAGTTCGTGAAATGTTAAAACTCCGGTGATGGCGACCTCTGGCGGCATTTGGGGGAGATGGCAGGCGCTGCGGGTGGAACACCTGTCCTTATCGTAAGCTCACACTCTACTCTTCACCATAATGGTAACCCCAAAACTCCAACATAACAAACCTTCTAAATCTCAACACAACAAACATTGAACACAAGTATCCCTCTTTATTTTCAACTTGCACAAAAAATCTTAAAATAACATTTAACATTCTTAAAATAATTCACAAAATAATCGTAACATTTACTCTCCCTTTTGAGTCCCATGCAAAACATGCTGGAAATTAGAAATCCCCTGCCCAGATTTAGTTAACCAAACAAAAAATGTGTCCCAACACAGATGGATTGAAGTAAACTTTTATTTATTAAAACAAATAAAAAATGTAAGGGAGCATTCAGTAAACCTAATGATAGTGAATGTTTTTTTTTTGGGTGAGTGTGTTGAGTGCACCTATGTTACCCACTGATTGTGTTTTGTTAGGGAATGACAGCTCTTCACTGGGCATCCTTTCATAACCGACCAGAGCACGTGCAGGCTCTGCTGCAGAAGGGAGCCGATCCAACACTCATGGACAAAGACTTTAAGACAGCTCTGCACTGGGCTGTGCAGGTACCAATCTTGAAAGAACACACACTCCCTTACTCACTGCATGCTTACCCTGGCTGTTCTTATAAGCGGGCCTGACTTATGAATAGTGAACAATGTTTTGAATGCAAGTGAAAGACGGCATAACCAAAAGTGCTTCTACTTGAGAGTGACGCCAAAGCAAATGAATGACTGCCTGCTCTGTTGCGCTGAAATAACTGAATTGATACGAAAACGAGCAGTTAATATTAGCAAATTTATTTGAACATTGCATGTCCTGTTATCTTTTTTCCCCTGCTGTTAGCCCTGCTTACCGCACGGATTCATGCTGCTTTAACAATTTTATGAATCTATTGATTTATGAATGTGCATCATTTAGTAGTGTTATTTCTGTGTGTTTTTTCACTGTCTGGCAGAGTGGCAGTCGAATAATGTGTTCCCTCATTCTTGAGCATCATCTGGGCTCGTCTGTGATCAATTACGATGATGAGAACGGGAAGACATGCGTTCATATCGCTGCCGCTGCGGGATTCAGTGACATAATTTATGAACTGTCTCGCATTGCTGAGACCAATCTGCAGGCTCTAGATGTGGATGAGCGGTACAGTAGCATGCTGTGTGATATTTGAGTGGTTCATATTTCATATCACATTAGTTTTACAGGACATCTGGGTTCATATCAAGTGTTTCTGATTATCTTGTTTACCGGTCATAAGTACGGAAGTGGTAAAAGGCCATGCATTATTTTTTTTCCCTGTCTTGTTTTCTTGAGATCACCAAAAAATTAAGTCGTGATCACAACAGAACAAAAGTTGTTTTCTTGTGATCTCGACATAACAAAAACTTGTTTTCTCATGATAAGACTTAATTCTTTCATGAGAAAAAAACCATATCAATTTAATAACATCACAGCATATTCAGTCCCAGATTTTGGGATGGGAAATGAACAGGCTACAAGATTCTTTCCTTAAGATTTGACAGGTACTGTTCATGGACCATGTGTTTGTCAAGAATCAAGCCAACCCGATCTCATAAGAAGTTGTAATACTAGTATAAGATGGCCAAATTGTAAGAAATCATATGAGTTGCCTTGTCCAGAAAGGTACAACTTTTACTCCCATAGAGAACAATTTACGAACCAACGAATGATGTTATTACGATTTTTCCTAAGTTTAACCTAAGTCTTTTTAGCAAGTCTTTTCACTCAGTGGAACGCTCATCTTTGGAACGCTCATGGGGAGCTATTTTTCTAGGTAAAAAAAGCAGCAGGCCAGTGCAGCTCCTATCTACTTAAATGGGGAAAGACAGAAATCTCCTAAAGTTTGGTCAAAATTACGGTCAAAGAACATATTTAAAAAAAATAAAATAAAAATAAGTTGTGCTTCTTTACCTCAGATTAAGCTATAATAAAAAAAAAGAGTCCAGCTTGTATAGCTAATGCGCATCATCATGGATACTTGGTAAAAACATTTTAATGTGTTCTGCTGGGTTAATTTTTATATCTTGCATTCTGTAATGATGAGGGTCTGGCAAGTAGGATTTTAGAACCAAAATGCAGAACATTTATTAAGTTCAATGAAAACCATAAAAGGCAATACAAATGTGAACTGAGCAAAACAAATGTAAAACAAGGAAGGACTCACCAAACAATAAAGACATCAAATAATGCAAGACAAATAACAGGGAAAACATTAGGGCTATATATACACAGAACTAATTAACTAACTAATAGACAGAAAACAGGAACAGAAAACACACAACTGCAAAATAAGAGTTCTTTGAACAAACCTATCAAAATAAGAGTTCACACATAACACCATATATGTTACACTCACATTCATTATAATAGATGTGACATATCTCTGATAAATAGTCTCTGGTTTAACCCCTTACCAAAACCTAAAACTAACCATATAGTGTAACACCTTCACCAAACCTTTAACATTACCATGAATATCACTGTTGTGTACCACAGAAGAAAGAAAACATTGGGGTCTGGAATGAGACGAGGGAAGTGTATATGATTGGTTGTTCTAAATATCGTACCTTCTCATATGAGCCAAGTCATATGATATCTTACGATTTGCCATCTCTTACAATTTATTACGTGTTGTTATGAGAATCAGAGAATTAAAAGTTTTCACATTTTTCTGCAATTTGCAATGTTTATGGCAAAAAAGAGTACTTAAAATACATAGCTACTTTTGAATAGTCATCAATGGAGAAAAATGCTTCTTGCCCAGATAATGGTGTTCTGCAGTTACTGGAGTTAACCAGGCAAACCCTTACCCACTAGCTTTGCTCAAAAGCATAATACTGATCAGGACTGTTGATTTTAGTAACAGTTCAGTTCTACAGTTTTTATTATAATGATGTCATGTCCTTGATCGTTTATTTAACTTTTTTATTGAACAGCATAATGATCTCTCTTCTGCCAGGACTCCTCTTCACTGGGCTGCAGCTGCAGGTAAAGATGAATGTGTGCAGGTGTTGTTGGAGTTGGGAGTGGAGCCCAGCCCTCGAGATATTAATGAGAACACGCCACTCACATACGCCATGTACTGCGGTCATACGGCCTGCATCAAACTCCTCTCCACAGAAAACAGGTTGGTCGTTATGTTATTAATTGAAGATGATTTGTCATAAATAAAACCTCAGATAGCTCTTTCCACATTTAAGGTAAACTCTGGTCTAATTTAATCGTTTATTTTTCATTTCAAATTATATTATCAGCATAACAGTTGAAGTGAAAATTTGTGCAAAACCCGATGATTATTATATAATCATGATCCTGCATGTGAATGTTCTTATTTGATTACTGATCACGAAACTGTGTGGAATCTTAAATATTTCTTATATTATTAATGTATATTTTTCAAAATCACACAGAGGGGTAATCATAGCACGCAAGCAACAGTGAGAGAGAAGCAGGCTATTTTATTTATATTAAGTTTTCGCACCTGCATTCCAATCTACGTATTGATGTAATCCTTCCTCATGATCACACAGCGTGTTTTCATCAGCTGAATGGGAGGCTAAACACTATTAAAGTGTGACGAGATTCGCACTGCGCGTGCAAGCCATTCGCACATCACAAGCCGATCAACTATTTAGCCCTTTTCGGTGAATGGCACCTGCAAAATCCTAAAACTTTATTTCCAGGTTTAATTTAGATTTTGAATAGACTTGAAAAGATTTTTGTACCCCAAAATGTGGGTTTATGTTTTCTCTTTTAATCTTTTTAATGTAATTTTGAGTGTGACCATGGTTTAAGGAGGGTGTACCTGTATGCTGGGTTGGAAATCTCAAGGATTAATAGTTGTGTATTTCTTATTACATCATGTGTTGTTCTGAAAGCAGAAAGAAACAAGTGAAACACGGAATGTAGGCTGTTATCTGCACAGCCTTACCGCAGCAAAGCGGGCACGTTTACTCGCGCGATTAACCGGAAGTGAAGCTCTGCCGGCTCGTGATGCACGAATTGCTTGCACACACTGCACCAGTCTGTAGGGTATACTGCAGACTCGCCACATTTTAACTTTTTGTTTAGTCTCCCATTCAGCTCATGAAAACACGCTGCGTGATCATGAGGAAGGATTACATCAAGATGTAGATTGGAATGCAGGTGCGAATTGATATAAATAAAATAGTCTACACCTCTCTCGCCGTTGCTGGCGTGCCAGTGATTACCCCTCCGCATGCCAATGCTGGCACGCGTGCCAAAGGTTGCCGACCCCTGCTGTAGACAGTTATTGTAAGAAAAGTGATCAATGAAATATTTTCTTCAATTTATGGGAAATATGAGTTTATCCCAAAACAAATTTTTCTTTACATTTTTATGTTTATTTAGTGTTTATTTCCAGAAAATAACCAAAACACATAGATCAGGGTTATAAACTATATTCAAACACTTATCCCATATTTTGGTATGTGGGGTGCAAAAATGGCAAAACTCATATAAAATAAATGCAAAATAAACAGATAAACTACTGCATAAAACTTCAAGTCCTTTAGATGTGATGTGCTCAAATCACACATCACATATAGAGAAATGACTCCGGTAGAATACATGTACTCTATTTATAGATGTCTGTATATGGGTGATTCTTTAATTAGGGGAACATTTCTGCTTTTTAATTAGCTTCCCCTGTTTTTTTTAAGATTGTTGAATGGTTATATTTGCCAGAATTTCTCTATTTTGGGCTTGTCCCCTACCCAGAATTTTCTATTCCCCATCTATAAAACATTTACAAAAATTCTACTCTGCATTTCTACTCTACTTCATCATAGTCACTGCTCGAAGGAGCCGGTACACACCATTATGTAGTACCGGCATTGACGACAAAATTACATCGCAGTTCTGGCAACAACTCTTGTGTAATGGCAGCTCTTCTTTGATGGGGTGCTGTCACCCAGACAGTAAATAAATGCAAAATAAACATCTCATATAAGATGCAGTTTGACCGTGAGCACATTCCATTTAATGAAAAAGAAAAAAGATTTTATTTTCAAGTTCTATTTGTGGAAAGTGACAAATTTTAATCATTTAATTAAATAATTATGATTTTTTTCTTTCATTAAGGAACACTTCTTACAATTTAGACTTAAAAAAAAAATTGTTTGACCCTATTTATTTTATTTTTGTGATTCAATTTTTTTATTGTTTTATACAATAAACAAAGAAAAGCAAAACATATATACACAGAATCAACATTTAACCCCCACCACTAGCCCTCCCAATCCCCAACTCCACCCTGTCCCCCAACAAAAATTTCTGTGGTCACACATGAGTGTATACACAAAAAAAAATTATAATTATAATATTCACACACATTTATAACTGTACCTCTCTCTCCACTGCCCCTCCCCGAGAGCCCTCCAAGAATGCTAAATAGTTGCCCCATTTCCCAACAAACGCATCCAAGTTCCCCAGTCTTCTAGATGATACTTCCTCGAAAGCCGCCACCCTCCCCATCTCTGTGTTCCACTCCTGAAATGGGGGTGCTCCAGCCGACTTCCATCCCCTTAAAACGACTTGTCTGGCGATCATAACACTGGTTAGAACCAAATTTTTTGTGTTTATTCCCAAAATTGATGACCTCCCCATCGCCTAAAATACAGAGTCTGGGAATGAAAAAATGAAATTTGAGTGCCCAATACATCACACACAAAACTCTGAACATTCAACCAAAATTTTTGGAGCCCACACTCCCTCCTCCAATAACAAGTTTAAATCTTTCTCCCATAATCTCTTCAGAGAAGTTGAAGCTCCGTCCCCCAGACTCTGAATTAGCAGGGAGTAATACACTATACCTATAGAACTGAGATCTGGGAATCCCAAAATGTTGAACCAAATTTTCAAAAGATCTCAACACTCCACTCACATACAGGTCACCGAGTGTAGTAACCCCCCTCACAATCCACTCTGACCAGCAGAAAGGGGACTTATTAATACTTAATATATGGTTCAGCCATATGTTTGAGGCAACATTTAAATAAATGTCAGAATTAAACACTCTGGACACTTTAGTCCATACCGAGTGCAAATGCGAGATAACGGGGTGTAACTTAACTTCTCCGATTAGTTTGATAGAAAGGCTTTGCAATGGCAAAATAGGGGCAAGAACTTCCTATTCAATGCAAAACCAGGGAGGGGCTCTTTCAGGTGGAAGCGACCAATGAGCCAAATGTCTGAGATGAAATGGATAATAATAAAACAAAATCTTGGGTAGGCTTAGCCCACCTTTGTCAATCAGCCTATGTAACTTATTAAACCAAATTCATTATTTACCATTCCAAATGAAGGACTTCGCTATGCTATCAAATTGCTTGAAAGAAGAGAGGGGGACATCTACAGGGAGAGATTGTAACAGGTAGTTAAATTTTGGTTATTTTAATACCATTAACCTTCCCAATCATAGATAAATGTAATGAAGCCCACCTGCCCAAATCGCTTTTTTATCACCTTTTTGTTAAGGGGTCAAAATTAACTCTAACTAAATCAGACAATTTTGCTGGGAATAAAATGCCCAAATACTTAATGCCCTGTTTGGGCCACTGGAAGGTGCCCGGCTGGAAAGCCGTTACTGGGCAGTACACTGTAAGCCAAAGCTTCTGATTTAGACCAATTGACTCTGTATCCCGAGAACTTAGAAAAGGAATTAATAATTCTATGGAGACAAGGCATAGATCTAATGGGGTCAGAGATGAACAATAAAATATCAAATATCGGAGGGGTAATCACTGGCACGCCAGCAATGGTGAGAGAGGCGTAGACTATTTTATTTATATCAATTCACACCTGCATTCCAATCTACATCTTGATGTAATCCTTCCTCATGATCACGCAGCGTGTTTTCATGAGCCGAATGGGAGACTAAACAAAAAGTAAAAATGTGGCGAGTCTGCAGTATACCCAACAGACTCGTGCAGTGTGTGCAAGCAATTCATGCATCACGTGCCGGCAGAGCTTCACTTCTGGTTAATCGCACGAGTAAACGTGCAGATAACAGTTTCATTTATTTCTTTTTGCTTTCAGAACAACACATGATGTAATAAGGAAAACACCACTGTTAATCTGATCACCTCCCGCCACCACCCCTGGAAAATCATCTTCCCTTCTTATCACGGCTGCTAATGGTTCCAGGACAAGACAGAACAATAATGGGGAAAGAGAGCAACCCTGCCGGTTGCCCCTATCCAGAGTAAAATAATCTGAAATTAATCCATTTGTTTGTACCGCCGCTACCGGGTGTCTATAAAGTAGCTTAATCCAACCAATAAAAGTATTCCCGAACCCATACATTTCCAAAATATGAAAAAGATATTCCCACTCTACCCTATCAAACACCTTTACCATGTCAAGTGTGATGGCAGCGACCGGAGACTGATGATTCGCCACTGACCACATGATATTGATGAAACGCCTAATGTTATCAGAAGAGCTACGGCCCCAAATAAACCGCATCTGATCTATATGTATAAGAGATGTCATAACTTAATCAGTTATCCAAAATGTTTGACAATATTTTAACATCTAGCTGGATCAGGGAAATTGGACGGTAACTCTTACACTCGCTCGCAAGATAGAATTCTTTAAAGAATTATTAATATCAATGGCTGAGGTAAATATTTCACCACCAGCAGATTTCACTGAGGGAATGGTAGAAAAAGACTCTCTCTTTTTTTATATATCTAGCCAGAAGTTTTCCTGCCTTGTCCCCCTGAATAGCCAAAACTCCACCTTCCGCGACAAAATAGTATTATATCTGTATTTCAATTGGGTCAATTCTCTGAGGCCATCAGACGACATTCAGCGCTTCAGCTCTGCCTCAGCACTTTTAATATTCCCTTCCAACTCCACGAGTTCTCGTGCTTTGGATTTTTTGGTGAATGAGGCATACTGTATGATCCAGCCCCTAAGAACCGCCTTAAGTGCCTCCCAAGCCACGCCAACAGAGGATACTGAGGACCAGTTGGTCTCCATATAAACACTGATTTCAGTCTTTAACATTTGTTGAAATTCAGGATTTTGCAAAAGGGATTCATTAAGGCATCAACTATATGATTTCTTTTTCTCCATATGTGGCAACACCTCTAAACTCACCAGGGAGTGATCTGAGACTAAAATGTTTCCAATTGAGCTATCAACAACAGATAAAATGAGGGACTTAGATATAAAAAAAAAAAATCTATTCTAGAGTAAATCTAATGGACTGATGTAAAAAATGTATAGTCCCTACCAGATGGGTTCAAAAGTCTCCAAATATCTGTAAGACCAATATTTTTACACATCCTGTGAATGTTGCTCTAGGGAGCTTACACACTTTTGCTTCAATATGATCAAGGACTGAGTCCATCAAAAGATTGAAGTCTCCTCCCAATATTATATCACGAGGGGTGCCAGTGGCATGCAACATCCCTTCAACATCTTTAAAAAAGCCCTGATCATCAATGTTAAGTGCATAAATATTAGCCAAAATAAACTGAATTTCTGCTAAAACAATAATGACTATTCCTAATTTATCTTTAATCTGTTTGAGATATTTTAATTGTAGATGTTCACTTATCAGTGTGTAATGACTCCCCTGCTCTTACTTGAGCCAGCACTAAAGAAAACATGTCCACCTCAAATCTTCCCAAATTTTTCAGTTTCCTGCGGGGAAAGATGTGTTTCTTGAAGAAACATTATATCATATTTCTTACGCTTATGAAGATAAATAACCTTCCTTCTTTTTATGGGGTGCCCCAACCCATTCACATTCCACGTGGAGAGAAACAATCCACTCATATTAACATCTGACATTTTGACATATTAGAAAAAATAGACTGTGTGTCAAAAACAAAATTATAAAGACCACATTCCAACATTAGTGCAACAGTCAAACCCCAAACTTCCCCCTGAACCAAAGAAATAGAAAAAAGAAATATGTGCGCATTAAACCTGCACGTCCATCCCCCCAAACTCAAACAGTCCATGTACACCTACGAGAGCCCCCATGACAACTTTGCCGTCGGATTGCTCAAGTCCGGTTTTTCTATAAAAATTTTGTGAGACAGAATTACACAACAAGATATAATCTATAAAACAAACTCCAGCCAATAGGCAGAATAAACACAAAGAACGAGTAGATTCATCCACATAACTGTCCCGAAGGTGTGTTCCTCCACAAAATAAACTCCAGCCGCTAGGTGGAACCAGCACAAAAAAAAAAAAAAAGAATAAAGGCGCTCAGTTTCTTCGGACAGTCAAACGAATGTTCAGTGAGCCGGCCCATTTGGTTGCTACATGAGTGGAACAAATGACCTAATCACTCCAATGACCTGCAAGAAATACTCCACAAAACAAACTCCAGCCGCTAGGTGGAACCAGCACAAAAAGAAACAAAAAAGGTGCTCAGTTTCCTCAGACAGTCAAGTGAATGTTCAGAGAGTCTGTCCACTCGGCTGCAACATGAGTACCACAAAATAACTTACTCAATTGACATCTATTCTCAATTTGGCCGGGAACATCAGTGCAAAAGAGACCTTCAGTTGATGTAAAAGTTTCTTGCATTTCTTGAATTAATCACGTTTCTCTCTTGTTGAATTTGGCAAGTCTAGGAACAAGAAAATGCTGTGGTTCTTCCAAGAAAGCCTTCCTTTATTCCTTGCCTCGCGTAACACGAGATCTGTATCGGATGATCTCAGAAATTTGGCCAGAATTGATCAGGCCTGTCTCTCTCAGCGGATCGCCGAGCCAGAACCCTGTGAGCTCACTCGATTTCCAGCTTATGGCCTGTTATGTCGAGCAGACTCGGAAAGAGCCCGTCCAGGAATTTCACCATATCCTGACCCTTTTTGGCCTCAGGAATTCCAACAATTCAGACGTTATTCCGCCGGCTACGGTTCTCCAAGTCCTCCAACTTCTCCCAGACACGTTCTAAATCCACCTTGGTCACTAGCGGATTAGCAGATAATTCCCTCTCCAATGACTCCAGATAATTGATCCGTTTCTCGACATCCCCCACTCTTGTAACCACCTCAGTGAATTTCGTCTCCATGGCAGTGATCGATCAATGTATTACAGCAAGATCCTACAAGTCAGCATTGCCAACATGTTCAACATTTCTTGCCGAATGTCTCCAGAGCCCGAGGATTTTGAATTATTTGACATATTGTCCTCCTAGAACAGTTATGGAACAGAGTGTATCGAATCTCACTGGTTTATGACATTAATAGTGTTAAAACTAGCAAAGTGCGCAGAGCTCGCCGTTCACACGTCCGAACCTCACGTGGCGTCACTGACATTCCCAATTTAGACTTTTTTTTAAACAAATATCCATCCACTCAACATTTACATTTACTAATGCTTAAGCTTTGGATAACCAATATTTGAATTCTTCCCACTCTTTAGAATTGTTTGGTTATTACTGATATTGTACTGCAGCAATCAACTTCACCGCTTGCTTCTAATAAAATATGTAGCATTAATACAATGCCACGAAAATAGATTACATTAATTTTGTACTATACTATTGATGTTTACAATGCAGGAGGGTGAATCTCAACAAAACCTGTCAAGAACATGTCAAGAACCCAGGTCATAATTCACCCCAAAATCAAAAGGAAATATTTTTATTTTTTTTTCTTAAAGCTTAAGTGTGTAACTTCGGGTAACACTTAAGCATCACCAAAAGGAATTGCAAAAATATACAGTATATATATTTTTCCTAACAGCTTTATTAATATACATTTCATCTGCGATTGGTTGATCTAACTGATAGTCCTGCCCCAACTCATGCCATTGTTGGATCCAGTGTTGTTGTGTTAGAGCCACAGTGTTTACACTTTTCGGGGAAATCAACCCACAGATGGTTTACTTATAATTGTTTCTGTGTAATAAGTTGGAATAGAAGAAAGCGTTTGAAAAAGAATTACACATATCTGCTTTAAAAGAAAGAAATCAAATTTTAAGTACTGTAATGAAGGAAAAATTATTATATCTTATTTTACTTAAATGTAAAATATATATTATGGTAGTAGTTACTGTACTGTCTTTTATTTTTGCTGATTTTAATAAAAACAATCATTATTACTGTGACTTTTTAATGTAAAACAATCAAAATTACTTTATTACATTAATGGCAATCACCATTGAGAATAATGAGAATTATACACATTACAGAATTTACTTAAAAGTTAAATGTCCAAGCCTATTACAGTAATGAGAATTTTGGGGAAATGTGCCTAATTGTCATGGACATTTTAGGATAATTTTAACTGTCCTGATAACAGGCTTTGTTTTATTTGTACTTATTTATTATAATTTAATAAAATTATACAATTATTTATCTAAAAAATTGTATTGCCTTTTGGGTTTAAATATGGCTAAGACGTATTTTCATGAGGTTCATCTGTAAACTGTTCCCATGGAGTACATCTAAAAGTAAAGATGCTCATATTTCCACAGGTCTGAGTCAAGTAGACCATCGAACGCTCAAAACAGCGACTCTCCTTTACGCAAGGAGGGGAAATTTCGCATGCTGAACCACATCTTCTGCAAAAAGAAGAAAGAGCTGCACCCTTCACTGCAGACAGACTTGAGTCAAGAGAGCCAACTCAAACAGGAAACGTCCGGAGTGGACGACATCATTACACTGTTCGACTGTGTCGCTGAACTTGCCAAAGATGAGAGTGAAAACGACTCGACTGTCAGAAAACGAAATTATGAGTATGAGAAAGTCCACCTGGTAGAGGATACGTCCAGTAAGTTTTTCAAAAGTCTCCCACCTATACGCACACAGAGTCTTCCTCCAATCACGCTGGGCAAGACGTTGCTGGTGAACACACAAGCCCACAGAACTGCCTCAGTTCATGCGGTTGGACATTTAGTGCATAGGTCGCAGAAGAGCAAGAGTGAGCATGACCTGTTTGACAGTAAAACTAAGGCTCAAAAAGCTCTCGGACAGGCATGGAAGACTGAATCCAATCAAATACTGAGTCACAAGGCGTGGATCTCTGCTCCATCTGAACGTCTGCTTGATAAACTACTGCATGAAACTTCAAGTCCTTTAGATGTGCTGTGCTCAAATCACACACCATACATACAAAGAAATGACTCAGGTAGGATACATGCACTGTATCTACAGATATCTATATATGGGTGATTCTTAATTAGGGGAACATTTCTGCTCTTTAATTAGCTTCCCCTTATTTTTAAGATTGTTTTTTTTTTTTTTTTGTCATTAACAATTTTTATTGATTCCAAACTCAAATCAACACAAACAGCATATGAAAACACGGAATCAACTTTCATCAATTTTCAGACATAACACTGAACCCTCGACCAAAACTCTTGAATCTTAGTGCAGAACCAAAAAACTGGCATCGCCAGCAAGTAGGTGTGTCTTTAAGGCCAAGCCTATACAATCTAGAGGGAGTCCAATAAAAACAATGCAGAATCTTAAATTGAATGAGGCGCACCCTTGCATCCCTAGACATAGATTTTTAAAAATCCTACCCCATTCTTCATCCTCCAGTACTAAATTCAAGTCTCTCTCCCATAACTTCTTAAGAGATGTTAAAACCCTGTCCCCTAGACTCTGAATTAGCCAGGAATAGTACACTGAAGCCTCGTGACCCTTTACAAAAGCAGCAAGTACCATCTCAAGAGTGTCTGCCGCTTTAGGGGGCCGCGTACTACACCCAAAGGTGGTACAAAGTGGATGGCGCAGCTGTAAGTACCTGAAGAATTGAGATCTGGGAATTCAAAGGATCTCAATGCTCCATTTTCATACAGGTCACTGTAGCAGATCTCTTAGTTCAGGCAATGGAGGAGTCAGGAGACAACAAAGCAGGTTCAAGGTCAGTCCTTTTATTCTCTTTCTTAAACACACAATCGACAGTAACCGTTGATAACAAAGAAATCGTTTTTCAATAAATGAAAGCACTCTAACTTATCTCTGTTCGGGGCTGTCGTGCTTTCTGGTCACTCTAGCTCTCTCTCTCTGATGCTCTGGCGTGCCTTCTTAAGCCTCCCTCCACCATCACTATAATGAGAGACAGGTGTTAGAGATAATTATGAACCAGGTGACGACCTTACCGCTCTCTCTCTCTCCTGCAGACCTATACATGACCACACCCCCCATGCCACATGCCCCCACCACTGATTCAGGCTGGGGCAACATCCGGCCTGTTGGCACGACTCTGTCCACTGGACCGGATCCGGAGCCCCCTTTTTAGTAAGGTCAGTCAGCGGGCTGGTGACATCAGAATAACTAGGCACAAACCTTCGGTAGTAGCCAGCCAGCCCCAAAAACTGCTTTACCCCCTTTTTGGTCTTGGGCGCCGGGCAGGCTGTGATCGCTGCAGTTTTGTCAACCTGTGGACGCACCTGCCTGTGACCCAAGTGGAACCCCAGATACCTAACTTCCACCCACCCAATTGCGCACTTCTTCGGTTTGGCCGTGAGTCCCGCCTGTCTCAGCGCTCTCAGGACCGACCTCAGATGTTGCATATGTCGCTGCCAATCATTACTGTAAATGATGATGTCATCTAGATTCGCAGCGGCATATGCCATGTGCGGTCTGAGGACCTTGTCCATAAGGCGCTGAAACGTGGCTGTGGCTCCGATCAAACCAAACGGAAGAGTCACAAATTAGTGTAATCCAAATGGCATGGAAAAAGCCATCTTTTCTCGGGACATTGGCGTTAAAGGGATCTGCCAGTAACCCTTCGTTAAGTCCAGCATCGAGTAAAATTGAGCCACGCCCAACCGATCGAGTAACTCGTCAATTTGTGGCATTGGATAAGCGTCAAATTTGGACACCGCGTTCACTTTCCGGTAGTCAACACAGAAGCGGATCGAGCCTTCGCAATTCAGTACCAAAACTACCGGGCTGGCCCAATCGCTGTGCTACTCTTGTATTACGCCCATTTCAAGCATTGCCTCTAATTCTTCCTGAACAATCTTTTTCTTGTGTTCAGGAAGACGATAGGGGTGGCTATGAACCACCACCCCGGGGGTGGTCTCAGTGTGGTGCTCTATGAGGTTCTGTACCCAGATTTCTCTCTCCCCCTTTATTTTGCAGACTGATGCATCTGACAAGGGGCTGGGTGCAGGTAGGGGTGAAAACACGTCTGCGAACCTGGAAGAGTGTTTCCCGACGGCTCTTTGGTACTAACAGCTGAGTTGTATTCTCTTTAGTTTGAGTATCCTGCATCACTCGATACAACCGCTCTTTAATAATAGAGAAGTACGGGTATGTGAGCGCAACACCAGGCTGGAGCTGTTGACCATCAGTTACATTCACTTGGTCGAAGGCGTGCTTGAGGGACTGGTCAAGCGACTGCTCCTGAGGGAAATCCCCCTCAGGGAAGCCCCTGAGAACGGGAATTCCCTCGTCTGCGTCATCCTGACACGGAGCTGATGTTAACGGCCCTGGCACTGCCGCACCAGCCATAGTATTGCACGTCACACCCCGCACCACTACTTTGCAGGACCCATCCACACATATTACCCTCAATAGATTTTTAAAACCGGGCCAATTGGTTCCAAGAATTAGTGGATGGGTGAGGCGGGGATTAACCATGGCCTCGACTCTATGCCTTTTTCCCCTGAATAGTATCTCAATGGTAACCACCAGATACCTGTGAATATCACCATGCACACACCTCACCCTCACCAGTTTATTTTTATCCAACGCCCCACCTTGCACCAAGGGTTGGTGGATCGAGGTTTGAGAACAACCTGTATCCACCAAAGCCTGATGTGTATCCCTTTTTACCCTTACCGGTATCCGATACGGCCCTGCCCGATTGGGGGCAGCCTGTGGAGCGTCGGGGATCCGGACCATTGTCCCCACCTCCATTACTGGACACTGCTCCTGGCTGTGTCCGGTTTCCCTGCAGCTCCAGTAGACCGGCCCAGGTCTTCCTTCCGCACTCGTGGGGGCAGTCTCGCCAACCTGGAGGGGATAGCGGAGAGAGACGGGGGGGTAGGAGAGACAGACAAGAGGAAGGATTCTCTGGACTGGGGGCGGGGTTTGGGAGGGCCTCCCCACCTCCGAGGAGCCGGAACTGGGTGGGAGTGAGGGGAACGGGGGGAGGGGACATGAGGCACAGGGAGTGGAGAGAGAGAAGAAGAGACTGCTTCGCCGCCTCCTGGGAACGCCGGCATGTAGTCCTCTGCCAGCTGGACGGCTCCCTCCAACGATGCCGGGCGGTGGCACTGGACCCACTCGGACATGCCTCGGGGGAGTTGGGAGATGAACTGCTCCAGTACCACCAGATCGACCACTTCCACAATGTTGCGGGTTCCCCCCACCAGCAGCCATTTCCGAACAGGTGGCCGACCTTCCCGAAGCTCAACAAGTGGAAGAGCTGCCAAATCTGCTCCGGGGTCTGACCGACCCATTGCTGGATGGCCTTCTTCAGGTGATTGTAATCCAGGAGGCTGGTGACAGGGAGTTGTTGTGCCAGCTGCGCCTCCCCGGAGAGCAGGGGCAACAGGCGGGCTGCCCACTAATTGGGAGGCCACCTCCAAACCTCCACAGTTTTCTCAAAGAGGTCGAGGAAGGCCTCCGGATCGTCATTTGGCCCCATTTTTGTAAGGGCCACCAGTGGGATGGGCTGCAGGGAGGTGGCAGCGCCAGCCCCCTCCCTGGTGATCAGGCTCCCCACTTGTGCCTGGAGCAGGACTTTGTTGAAGCGTTGTTCCTGCTCCCGGCGTACCTCTATGAGGGCATGGTGTTGGAACTACTGGATACTGGTGAGGGTCTTGAAGACTTCGCCCAGCGGTGAAGACTCCATAGCAACGTTCTCCTCCAAAGCCGGGTTCTCGGCACCACTGTAGCAGATCTCTTAGTTCAGGCAATGGAGGAGTCAGGAGACAATGAAGCAGGTACAAGGTCAGTCTTTTTATTCTCTTAAACAAACAATCAACGGTAACGGTCGATAACAAAGAAATCATTTATCAATAAATGAAAGCACTCTAACTAATAACCACTCTCTCGGTTCGGGGCTGTCATGCTTTCTCGTCACTCTCTCTCTCTCTCTGATGCTCTGGCGTGCCTTCTTAAGTCTCCCTCCGCCATCACTATAATGAGAGACAGTTGTTAGAGATAATTATGAACCAGGTGATGAGCCTTACCGCTCTCTCTCCCGCAGACTGACACGTGACCACGCCCCCCATGCCACACTCACCCAGCATAGCAACTCCCTTCTCAATCCATTCTGTCCAGCAGAAAGGGGACTTGATAATGCACAATTTAGGGTTTAACCAAATACTTGCGGCAACATTCTGGTAAATGTCAGAAATGAACACGCGGGAAACTTTTGTCCACACTAAATGCATGTGTGAGATAACGGGATGTGTCTTTACCTCTCTGGGCAGCTTGGTAGAAAGATATTGCAATGGCAAGATAGGGGCAAGGGGTGACGCCATGCGAAGGGCAGACGTGTGAGAGACAGCTCTGCGCACTTTGCTAATTTATTTTAATTATTTTCATGATATAATCCGGTGAAATTCGATACACCCAGTTACACATTTGAGGTAAACATGGCAAAGAATTCAAAATCCTTGGGCTCTGGAGACATTAAAAGACACTTATGGGTTCAAGATGAAAGCTCAGACAGGCCTGTGGACCGGGGACTCGATTTGGATGGCACGGCAAGAGAAGGAATCCAGCGTCAACTGTCAAACATGTCGGTGATGTTGCCGAAGGTACTTGCGGACTTGGAGGATCTCGCTGTAATACGTCGATCGATTACAGCGATGGAGAAAAAATTCTCTGAGTTAGTCACAAGAGTGACAGATGCTGAAAGACGTATCAATTACTTGGAGTCATAAGAAAGGGAATTAGCCGCTAATCCGCCCGTGACCAAAGTTGATTTGGAACGTGTTCTTGAAAAGCTTGAAGATCTTGAGAATAGAAGCCGCAGGAATAACATTCGAATTGTTGGAATTCCTGAGCATGTGGAGGGCAGAGATATGGTGAAATTCCTAGATGAGCTTTTCCCGAGTCTGCCTGACATAACAGACCACAAGCTAGAAATCGAGCGAACTCACAGATCTGCTGAGGGAGAAAGGCCCCAATCGATTCTGGCCACATTTTTGAGATCATCCAATAAAGATCTCGTGTTGCACCAGGCAATGAGCAAAGGAAAGCTTTCTTGGAAGAATTACAATATTTTCTTGTTCCCGGACTTTGCGAACTCGATGAGAGAATCGCGATCGGTTTAAGGAATGCAAGAAACTCTTACATCAGCGGAAGATCACTTTTGCTCTGATGTTTCCGGTCAGACTGAGAATAAACACCAAGGACGGCAGCAAAGTATTTACATGTCCCAATCAGGCAATGTCTTTTATTGAAACAATGGGTGAGTAACCATTGGGTGTTTTTCTTGTGAGTGTATTGACTCACTGTACATACTCTGGCTTTCGAAGGAAGCTGGGCACCATTTTTGTTTCTTTTTGTGTTGGCTCCGCCGAGCGGCTGGAGTTTGTTTTGTTTTGTGGATTAACACTTTTCCTTAAAGAAACTTTTGCATTGACGGAAGATCACTTTTACAATGAAGTTCCCAGGCAGATTGAGAATAGACACTACGGGTGACCGCAAAATATCTACATGCCCACACAAAGGATGTCTTTTATAAAGTTGGCGGACTGTGTAAATCATGGGATATACTTTTATGCGGCCTCCGAGTGAATTGAAACTTGACCATCCAAGGAACTGGGATGCATGTTTCGTTTCCTTTTGTGCTGGTTCCGCCTAGCGGTTGGAGCTTGTTTTGTTAATAACATTACTTCGAGACAGTTAAGGATGAATCTGTCAGTTCCTTGTGCTTATGCCTCCTGTTGGTTGGAGTATGATTTGTGGAGTAATTTCGTGGGGCATTGGAATGATTACGTCATCTGCTGCACTCATCAACTGGCTCACTGAATATTTGTTTGTCTGTCCGAGGAAAATGAACAGCTTTATATCGGCTGGAATTTGTTTTGTGAAGGAACACACCTTCGAGACAGTTCTGTGAATGAGTCTACACGTTCTTTGTGTTTATTCTGCCTATTGACTGGGGTTTGTTTTACAAAATATTTGATGTTATGTAATTTTGCATTACAAATTTGTGAGGCAAAATTGAGCAATCCGATGGCAAAGTTGTCGCGGGGGCTCTCGTAGGCGTACATGGACTCTTTGAGTTTAGAGGGATTGACACCGGTTGGCGCTTTCATGCGCGGGGTTAATGCGCACGTTTTTCTTTTTCTTTTTTTGTTCGGGGGAAGTTCGGGGTTTTATTGTATTAATGTTGAAATGTGGTCTTCATAATTTTGTTTTTGGCACACAATTTATTTTTTCTATTTATATCAAAATGTCAAATGTTAATATGAGTGTACTATCTCTCTCCACATGGAATGTGAATGGGTTGGGGCACCCCATAAAAAGAAGGAAGGTTATTTCTTTTCTTAAGCGTAAGAAATATGATATAGTGTTTCTTCAAGAAACGCATCTTTCTCCGCAGGAAGCTGAACATTTTGGGAAGATATGGGGTGGACGTGTTTTTTTTAGTGCTGGATCAAGTAAGAGCAAAGGAGTCATTATATTGGTAAATAAACATTTACAATTCAAGTGTCTCAAACAGTTTAATGATAAATTAGGAAGAGTTATTATTGTTTTAGCAGGAATTCAGGGGCAAAGTCTGATTTTGGCTAGTATTTACGCACCTAACACTGATGATAAGGGCTTTTTTATAGATCTTGAAGGGATGTTGCAAGCCGCTGGCACCCCTCATGATATAATTTTGGGAGGAGACTTTAATCTTTTGATGGACTCGGTCCTTGATCATAGTGAAGCAAAAGTGTGTAAGCCCCCTAGAGCAACATTGACGCTTGACAGGATGTGTAAAAATCTTGGTCTTACAGATATTTGGAGGTTTTTGAACCCATCTGGTAGAGACTATACATTTTTTTCATCAGTCCATAAGATTTATTCTTGAATAGATTTTTTTTTTTGATATCCAAATCCCTCATTTCATTTGTTGTTGATTGCTCAATTGGAAACATTTTAGTCCCAGATCATGCCCTGGTGAGTTTAGAGGTGTTGCCACATATAGAGAAAAAGAAACCATATAGTTGGCGCCTTAATGTATCCCTTTTGCAAAATCCTGATTTCCAACAAATGTTAAAGACTGAAATCAGTGTTTATATGGAGACCAACTGGTCCTTGGTATCTTCTGTGGGCGTGGCTTGGGAGGCACTTAAGGCGGTTCTTAGGGGTCGGATCATACAGTATGCCTCATTCATCAAAAAATCCAAAGCATGAGAACTCGTGGAGTTGGTAGGAAATATTAAAAGTGCAGAGGCAGAGCTGAAGCACCGTATGTCATCTGATGGCCTCAGAGAATTGACCCGATTGAAATATAGATATAATACTATTTTGTCGCAGAAAGTGGAGTTTTGGTTATTCAGGGCAAGACAGTCATACTTTGAGTCGGGGGACAAAGCAGGGAAGCTTTTGGCTAGATATATAAAGCAGAGAGAGTCTCTTTCTATCATTCCCTCAGTGAAATCTGCTGGTGGTGATATTTTTACCTCAGCCATTGATATTAATAATGCCTTTAAAGAGTTCTATCTTGATCTTTACAGTTCCACGTCTTCATCTACTGATGGAGATATTAGAAACTTTGTGGAACCATTAGATCTTCCTAAACTGAAGACTGAGCAAAAAAACTCTCTTGATTCTTAGATAACCTTGGAGGAGCTTGACGAGGTAATTAAGTCCCTACCTACTGGCAACCTACTGGTCTGCTGCTTTTATATCATATTACATATCATATTTATATCATACAGCATACAATTTAAATACCTGCTTTAGCCGAAACAACATTTAAATGTAACTAAAACTTGTCTATTAGGACATATTTCAAATTTCAGTACTCTGAATACTGGCTGGCAAGTCTGAAAATAGTCCAACTAGTAAAATATGTACATGTTTATATAAAATAGTATGTCAACTATTGTAAGTAAAGATTTACTCATCTGAAATTGTATCCTTGGCTGGATCAAGTCGTTCTTCAAAATGCAAACGTTCATCGTCGGAGTCCCGCTGTGCTTCTGAGGAAAATGTGAACTCTTCGTCACTATCCAGGATCATCTGTAGAGCTTCCTCACCTGTGTAGCGTGCCATCTTCCAAACACGCAGGAAAGTAATGAATCTGATGATGAACTTGATGCTTTTTAAGGCATTGTTGGGGGCGTTTACCATTTGCATTGATCGCCTCAGCACATTACCGTATGAATAGCGCCCTCGGCGCGTGGGTGGGATCACATTAGCGATAATTAGCTGAGCCAGGAGAAACTGTACATTGCTTTAGTTTCATACAGATTACATTGCAGGAGAATACTTGTTTTAAATTTGAATTGTTTTATTTAAAAGTAGACATGTTAAGCTTTCTTTAGACATATGTTTCATGTTTGTCTGATAAGTATTCGCTGAGTTTCAGTTCATTTTTGTGACGTGTTTCAGAAAGATGCTCGCGGAGATGGAAACGGCTGAAAGCGCACCCTGTTTATTTTTTTTATTTTACAAAAGCACAAGGTTTTGTTGTTATTGTGAGTGTACACAAATAAAAGTAAACCCTTTATAGTCTCTAATGATGTCTTACACTTATCTGTATGCCCAAAATTGACTGAGTATTTTAAGTGGTTTCTGCTGTTATAAGGAAAAAATCTACCGCGTCCGTCGACCCCTGAGGGTTAATGATTCCGTATAAACTTCTAGTGAAAGTGGAGCCAGTTCTGTAGTATAAGATCTAAAAGATTCAGCGGCAAAGCCATCTAGCCCCGGAGTCTTGCCTGTAGGCAAGGTCTTAATTACCTTGCCAAGCTCCTCCAAGTTTATCTCAGAATAAAGATAATGTTTTTTCTCTGTCGTCAGTTTAAGGAGTTCTAATGGTTCCACAAAGTTTCTAATGTCTACATCAGTAGATGAAGACATGGAACTATAGAGATCAAGATAGAATTCCTTAAAAGCATTATTAATATCAATGGCTGAGGTAAATATTTCACCACCAGCAGATTTCACTGAGGGAATGGTAGAAAAGGTTTCATGTGGCAAGGTTCTCTGCTTTATATATTTAGCCAGAAGTTTTCCTGCTTTGTCCCCTGACTCAAAGTATGACTGTCTTGCCCTAAATAGCCAAAAATCCACCTTCCGTGACAAAATAGTTTTATATCTGTATTTCAGTTGGGTCAATTCTCTGCCATCAGACGACATTCGGCACTTCAGCTCTGCCTCGGCACTTTTAATATTCCCTTCCAACTCCACGAGTTCTCGTGCTTTGGATTTTTTGATGAATGAGCCATACTGTATCGATCATACTGTATGATCCGACCCCTAAGAACCACCTTAAGTGCCTCCCAAGCCACGCCCACAGAGGATACTGAGGACCAGTTGGTCTCCATATAAACTTTGATTTCGGCCTTTAACGTTTGTTGAAATTCAGGATTTTGCAAAAGGGATACATTAAAGCGCCAACTATATGGTTTCTTTTTCTCCGTATGTGGCAACACCTCTAAACTCACCAGAGCGTGATCTGAGACTAAGATGTTTCTAATTGAGCAATCAACAACAGATGAAATGAGGGACTTAGATATAAAAAAATAAAAAAAAAACTATTCTAGAGTAAATCTTATGGACTGATGAAAAAAATTTATAGTCCCTACCAGATGGGTTCAAAAGTCTCCAAATATCTGTAAGACCAAGATTTTTACACATCCTGTGAAGCGTCACTGTTGCTCTAGGGGGCTTACACACTTTGCTTCACTATGATCAAGGACTGAGTCCATCAATAGATTAAAGTCTCCTCCAAATATTATATCATGAGGGGTGCCGACAGCTTGCAACATCCCTTCAAGATCAATAAAAAGCCCTGATCATCGATGTTAGGTGTGTAAATATTATAACCTTTGCCCCTGAATTTCTGCTAAAACAATAATGACTCTTCCTAATTTATCATTAATCTGTTTGAGACATTTGAATTGTAGATGTTTCCCTATCAATGTAATGACTCTGATGAACCCTGCTCTTATTTGAGCCAGCACTAAAGAAAACATGTCTTCCCAAATTTTTCAGGTTCTTGCAGAGAAAGATGTGTTTCTTTTTTTTTTTTTCTCTTTTTCTCCCCAGTTTGGAATGTCCAATTCCCAATGCGCTCTAAGTCCTCGTGATGGCGTAGTGACTCACCTCAATCTGGGTGGCGGAGGATGAATCTCAGTTGCCTCCACGTCTGAGACCATCAATCCACGCATCTTATTACGTGGCTTGTTGAGCGCGTCACCGCAGAGACATAGCGTGTGTGGAGGCTTCAAGCTTTTCTCCGTGGCATCCACGCACAACTCACCACGCGCCCCACTGAGAGCGACCCACATTATAGCGACCACAAGGAGGTTACCCCATGTGACTCAACCCTCCCTAGCAACCGGGCCAATTTGGTTGCTTAGGAAACCTGACTGGAGTCACTTAGCATGCTCTGGATTCGAACTCACGACTCCAGGTGTGGTAGTCAGTGTCTTTACTCGCTGAGCTACCCAGGCCCCGAAATATGCATTTGTGAAGAAACACACTATCATATTTCTTATGTTTAAGAAAAGAAATAACCTTCCTTCTTTTTATGGGGTGCCCCAATCCATTCACATTCCACGTGGAGAGAGACATTCCACTCATATTAACATTTGACATTTTGACATAATAGAAAAAATGTATTGTGTGTCAAAAATAAAATGATAAAGACCACATTCCAACATCAGTACAACAATCAAACCCTGAACTTCCCCCCGAACTAAACAAACAGAAAAAAGACAAACATGCGCATTACCCCACGCACGGCAGCACCAACCGGCGTCCATCCCTCTAAACTCAAACAGTCCATGTACGCCTGCGAGAGCCCCCGCAACAACTTTGCCATCGGATTGCTCATGTCTGTTGCTTCTATAAAAATTTTGTGTTACACAACAGAAAATAATCTATAAAACAAACTCCAGCCAATAGGCGGGATAAACACAAAGACATGTAGATTCATCCACATAACTGTTCCAAAGGTGTGCTCTTCTACAAAACAAACTCCAGCCACTAGTCGGAACCAGCACAAAAAGAAACAAAAAAGGTGCCAAGTTTCCTCGGACAGTCAAGTGAATGTTCAGTGAGTCAGGTCCACTCCGCTGTTACATGAGTGCAAAAAAATGACCTAATCATTCCAATGTTTTGCAAGAAATATTCTACAGAACAAACTCCAAACAACAGGAGGCACAAGCAAAAGAATGTTTAGATTCATCCACAAACTGTCTCGAAGGAGCGCCACCTCACAAAACATACTCCAACCACTAGGCGGAATCAGCACAAAAAGAAACAAAGAAGGCGCTCAGTTCCTCGGAGAGCCAAGTGAACGTTCAATGAGTCAGGTCCACTCGACTGCATAGAAGGTGTCACACAATATCTTACTCATTCCATTGACTCCATGAAGGACATCGCCTGCTTGTGGGCATGCAAATATTCCGCAGCCATCCCTAGTATCCACTCTCAACTTGGCCGGGAACATCAATGCAAAAGCGACCCTCTGTTTATGCAAGAGTTTCCCGCACCCCCTGAATTGGTCACATTTCTCTCTTGTCGAATTCGCAAAGTCTGGGAACAAGAAAATGCCTTGGATCTTCCAAGTAGCGTTAATTTTGTCAGCTATTTTTTTTAATTGAGTCTTAGTGTTAGTCCTGTGTCAAATGTCCTTGTTAGTTTTTATCCTATTTAGTCAACCTTATCCTGTTTTTTTTTTAGTCAAGTTTTAGTTGACTAAATGTCTGGGCATTTTAGGCTGATCTTAGTCAAAGAAAACCCTCAGTATTTTAGCCTAGTTTTAGTCAATGAAAACTGTTGACATTTTTGTCATATTTTAGTCACATTTAGACAGATGCAACATCAAGAAATCCAATTGTTGCACTGTAAGTAAATCATTGCTATGATTTTAATTTAATATCCAGAAAAAGAAAACTCTACACAGTCAAAACTAATGCAGGTTATGCAGGCATATTACTGCAGACACCTTTTTTGAGGTATGTTTTTGTAGGCAATTATTTTTTATAACTTATTCAAATTCATTTTGATGCCAAATCAAATTTTTGATTTGTTTTGATGGTAATGTGAAGGACAAATAAACACAGCATTGTCACCAAATACATGCCAAAATACATAAGTCATTGGTCTAACTAGACCGTCTCATTCTAGCATTGAGTGCTGAGGAGTACTGAGGAGGAGTCTAGCCTACAGCCTCAGAGGGACTGGTCTAGGAAGGACACAGCTGCAGCCTTCCATTTGAGAAGCACCCCAAAAAAAATGACATGTGCACCACCCCGCGAAATAAGGTCTAGCGCACTCAACATGTACGACCGCCCACTCCACGATGACGTCGTTTTTGCCGCGTGCTCCCTCGTGCTATAGCGGATGCGTCAAGTTTAAACCAGGCTTAAGTGTCCAGTCTTTACAAAAAAAAAAAAAAAAAAATCTCTCTCTCTCTCTCTTGCCCGCCCGCTTGCTTTCTGCGCGCGCAGCCGTGCACTGAAGTGTTTAGGCAAAATGTCTCCAGACGTGCTCTGCGCTGTCAACCAGAATCATAAATAACGTAAGTTGTGTAAAAAATTTACTACGTATCAGGGAAACGTAAACTAATAGGACGGATAAAATAGACCTTAATTAAAATTTGACAACCCCTTCCTCTGATATTTGTAGTGCAACCTCTGTACTTGACCTGTAAAGCTGGTGCTAAAATGCTAAAAAAATTCAGAAAATACAAAAACAAAACACAGATCAGGCCATGTGAGGGGTGTGGCAGGATGAACGAGGCACAGACAATTATTCTCCAGTGCAGAGTCCTACAAAGGGGGTGTTTTATTGTGACAATAGACAAAAGAGGAACTTAATGGTGCGTGGTGTCTTCAGTGCAAGGGCCGGGGTGTGTGTGAGTGTGAGTGTGAGTGACATGCCTTGGAGTTCAAGCTCACCGTCTTCCTCCGGCGTTTAAATCCCCTCCAGCTGATTGTTCACAGGTGTCGCCGATCAGCGTCTGCATTCCGAGGTTGATTTGCAAATGAGCTCCAATTCCAGGGCGACGCTGAAACACACGGGATACTCGCCACAGGGGTGAAACAAGCGTCTACATTTTTTTTTATTATTATTTATTTATTTATTTTATTTTTTTTATATTATACATTTTTAAATATATACATGTTACAATAAATGTAATTTGTTAAATATATTAAATATAATGCATTAAATAGTGTCCTCTTTTTGGACAACCACAATATGGTCACCCTAGGTAAATGTTTTAACATTGACATTGAAAAGTTAGAATTTTCAATATTTCAAGAGGCCAAAATGGCCCCCCGTTTAAAGAATCACCCAGATACACTATGGTCAAAAACATGTGCATCCACAACTATAAAACATGTACCTGTAGAATTGATTTTTATGTTATTTTTCTTTTCCGAGCAGCTCAAAATCATCTTTTACCTCTGAAGGTTAGAGAATCTGCCCTGATACGAAACAGTCTCGCTCCAATCCGTGACCACTGCACTCACAGATGTAAGTTTCCTGCTTAAAATCTTGCATTACATCTCTAATATGTCCATTTATTCATAAAGATAAGCAGAACTAAACACATGATACACTACCACTCAAAACAAGTTTAGATGCACTTGAAGTCTTGAAAACTTTTTGATCAAAAGGTTTATGCTCAAATGCTGGTTTTGGATTTGTAGACAAATATGAATAGAATTCGTTGGAATGAATAGTGAGGGAAAAGCAGCCAGAAAAGTGTGCAGAGCTTTAATCTAGACAAAGGGTAGCTACTTTGAAGAAGATAAAATATAAAACAGTTTTTATTTGTTACATTAAAATTTGTTTGGTCTCTACATCATTTCCATTCTTCCATTTGTGTTGGGTGTAATCTGATTACAAAGTAATAAATTACTGTAATCTAAATACTTTTATTCAAAAAATAGTTTGATGCATTACACTTGAGATTAGTTACTGACATTCTATAAAGTTATTAATATGAATTATGTAGCATTTCCATAAAGAAAGTAAAGTAATCTGATTACACTTTATAACAAAAACTAGTGTGTGTGTGCAAACTGGTAGTGTAAAGTAAACTCCCAA
Organism: Myxocyprinus asiaticus; assembly: GCF_019703515.2. Lineage (NCBI taxonomy): Eukaryota > Metazoa > Chordata > Actinopteri > Cypriniformes > Catostomidae > Myxocyprinus > Myxocyprinus asiaticus. The sequence continues at coordinate 35,150,446 of NC_059385.1, forward strand.
GTGTTTTGTGAGCAGTGTTTACATGTTCAGTTCAACATCAGTGCTAACTAACTTTCATGTGATCTGCAGTTTCATTGCCACCTGACCAGGTCTCCCAGGGAGTGAAGAAGTCAAAATCCTCTCTAGGAAGGAGTCTGACTGGAATCCCACCTCTGTTCGCATCCAAACCGCACAGAGCAGGAATCCCCCAGAGCCAGCAGCTGGGCTCATTCATAACTCCACTGGCAGGAGAACCATTGAGAAACATTCAAGTTCTTCCTGCTATTCCACCCCAGAGAAAACGCACCCCATCACCTCTCACAACCCAGATGCCTCACAATCACGCTGACAACACAACTTGATGGAGATTTGTGTTCTCACTGCTGAAATGAGAGACAATATTTTTACTAGTTTTACATGTTGATACTGTTCATGTTTCCATTGGCCATATTGGGGGGCATAAGATCATGATGAGGCTAAGGAATCACCATTTGATAAAACTGACTCTAACAAGCTATTTTTCATAAAATTTTACAAATGTGATCTTTTTGTATTGTTTGCATATGGTTTACATTCTACTGAAACACATGGTTTAAGCTTATTGTTAATTGTTTCATGAATAAAAGAAATTGTTGAAGTATCTTAATATTGTGATAATTTCTAAAGTTCACCAAGAGCTCTTTAAGATTGTTAATATTTAATTCACAATGCTCTCAAGATGCTCAATAAACTGCTGAGCTTCTGAAGAGCCACACACCCATGAAGTGGAGAAATATCCATTATATCCATTATATTGTGTTTGATATTCTGATGAAACCGATAATTTTTTTTCTAGCAGAATACACAATGTACAATGTCACATATACAAATGGCTTGCAGATGTCAGCACAATATTTAAAAGTGCATTTAGTAATTTTTTCTCAAAAGTTTCACTCTCAAGAAATGAATTGTAATTTTAAAACCTATGTATAAAATCATAAGCACTCACATGAAGACTCTAGTCATATCAGTAACCTTGTAAAAGCTGTTTTATTCCACATGGAGTGGGTCTGCATTTGGGGGCTGCCATGTTGGAATCACATGACCAGCCGAATACTACTCGCTTAATCTCAGTAACGGTCCTGTTATTTGACACTTTCACTTGTTGATTAAATTAATCATGGTTAACTGTGAGTACTAAATTTCTACAAAGGCATCTGAAACTGAAAACGATTTATTTTAAATGATGCTGCATCCAAGCCGCTAGGTGTCAGTGTAAGTCCAAGATGACACAAAGACAAGTTACTGAGTGCACCTTTTAACATCCTCACACATACAGTATGAATGCTTTTGCTCAGGTCACACTTTAGCTTTCTGTAACTGCCAGAACAAAAATAAGTAATAAAACCCACAAATTAAATCTCTTTATTATATAATTTATTTGCTTAACAGCAATAAGATTAAATAGTGCAAATGGAGACTTTTGCTGAAGTTACCTGCTTCTCAGATGTTTTCTCCTGAAAAATAAAAAATACCTCAGTAATCTCACGTGTCTCCTATAGAGTTTCAGAAGAGATCTTAACAATGTCTCAAACTTTGCTCAGATTTGCCAAGATCAAATAAAAATTTAGAGATCTTAAAATGAACTCATACATTTCTCATCAAAATCTTCCAAGACCACATGATTTGAACTCCATATTATCCACTTAAATTGCATAGCTCTATGTGTTTATTTTATGCCAACACATTTGTGTTCTTTTATTTCTCCTATGGAACTTTAGGAGAAAAATCTGATAGAGAAGGGGATTCCTAAATAAAACATAAAGGAGAACATGATAATTGTTTTGTGACAGAATAATCATCTACATTTAGAAACCACTCAGATCCTTCACTGCCCTTACAGCAGAGTAGACCACTTTATAGACATCATGTACTGTATGATCGGAGACCTGTGACAATTCCCCACCACTTTTTGCCATGGCCAAATTTGTCGACCTAATCTAAACCACGGTGCTACAGTTGCATTTGTACTGTACTCTTATTTCCAGTTCTTCGTTCTTGATGTTACGATAATGACTAATATAGGCTACTTCTAGTTAAGGAGTTATTTAGAAACTGGTTGTTTTTGTCTTGGCAGGTCATAACATATCCTGAACAACAGACTCTTGCCAACGAAGTGTGGTAAATAATAATAATAATAATAATAAACTCCTAGAATAAGGCAACACTGTTTAATAACAATAAAGATGTAGAGCAGAATGTAAATTACGCAGTAAAGTTTGTATGAAAACAGAAGTGCAACAACATTAAAGTCAAATTGATTAGTTACATCATAAATTACGTTTAGTCTCTCTTACAACATAAAAGGCAAAACTCTCTCTTATTTTCATTCTGTTCTCTATGTAAATAAACTCAGGCCACACGAGCTGCGATTGGCTGAAGAAAGAACATTTTACAGCGCTTTAAGTGTAGTGGGCGGAGACTAACTGGAAATGAACCAGAAAATGAATCACGGGGCACATTTGAATGAGTGACATATTTGCTGTCCAATCACGAGAGCAGTTCAGAACACAAGCTATCTATGCTGTGCGTATGCTCAGAATGCTTCGATCTCTAGCAGCTAGTAAATGTCTTAAGTGTTTGTGAGCGCGAGGTGCAGGTAAATCCATACGCGTTCACTGTGTGTGTGTGTGTGTGTGTGTGTGTGTGTGATCAAATCAGACCGGAAGTCACTGACACAAGACGGGCGAGACATGTGGTCGTGTCTAGAAGGGATCCCTCTTTCGTCAACTTCTCGCACATGCGTAGTCTGTTATGCATGGTCTAAGTATGTGTAACTACGTTCATCAGTTAACTATGTTTATCAAAAGAACGACATATAAAGTTAAAGTGCAGTTCAAGATGACTAACAAAATAACAATGGCATGATCATGAACTGCTTTTAATTTTAAACAACATAAGCGTTAATTATACAGTATTAAGAAGATAGCTACATATGTGCCATAGTGATGTAATTAAGGAATCGAGAATGGACGGCGAGCGCTCCTCGTTGCTGCGAGTTCTGCAGCTCGCTCTCTTTTCCAATCGAATCCCATTGAAAAATGCAAACAAATGTGTCCCCACTCAAGATATACATCCACTGAGGTGCGGTTGCAATCTTTGTTCATTAAAATATAAAGTTGCATGTAGGTGGATTAGATCCTAAGCCTCGTATGTATGGGGCGAAATAATTACCACTACATCACTCAGTCAGACTCCTACTACCAGCGCTGACTGATGTACTTCTCTACTAATTTACAAAATCGCATGACCGACAGAAGCACACATTGAGATTAAGTTATTAAATGTATTATGTGAAAGATTTATTTTAGAGCTTGAACCGATCATCAAGAATTACTATTTATCAAAACAGACAGTTAAAAATGATCTTTTTTACTTTAAATGATCTTTATGCGACTTCAAACGTCGTGTATAATCGGTAGAATCTCGCGAGAGTGACGAAAGAGGGATCCCTTCTAGACTCGACCGAGACATGTCGCCATGAGCGTCCGCGATGTTTTTCAGCTGAAAGTAACTCATATGATGTGATGACAATGTAAAGGTAAGAGGATATTACAGTTACTGATATTTGGTGTTATTTTTAACCTCTTTTACAAAACACAGTGTTGTCATTTAGCATGTTAGTTTTGTTTTCTGTATGGTTCACGTTATAGATCACACTTTGCAGTTATCATCTTACTGTTTATTACATCGTGTAAGTACAATAATAAACTTATTGCGCTTGGTAATACTAGTAAATAAACTGTGCTTACTATGTTAATCATTTTGTTGACCTTGTAATAACATTTTGCTAGTGCTATTTCAATACATCAAAACTTAACAGAACTGTGTGAAAGATGATGATTGTAATATAACGATATACAGTTGAAGTCAGAAGTTTACATACACCTTAGCCAAATACATTTAAACTCAGATTTTCACAATTCCTGACATTTAATTGTAGAAAACGTTCCCTGTCTTAGGTCAGTTAGGATCACTACTTTATTTTTAGAATGTGAAATATCAGAATAATATTAAAGAGAATTATTTATTTCTGCTTTTATTTCTTTCATCACATTCCCAGTGGGTCAGAAGTTTACATACACTTTGTTAGTATTTCGTAGCATTGCCTTTAAATTGTTTAACTTGGGTAAAACATTTTGGGTAGCCTTCCTCAAGCTTTTCACAATAAGTTGCTGGAAATTTGGCCCATTCCTCCAGACAGAACTGGTGTAACTGAGTCAGGTTTGAAGGCCTCCTTGCTTGCATACGCTTTTTGAGCTCTGCCCACAAATTGAGGTCAAGGCTTTGTGATGGCCACTCCGATACCTTGACTTTCTTGTCCTTATATCATTTTGCCACAACTTTGGAGGTATGCTTGGGGTCATTGTCCATTCGGTAGACCCATTTGTGACCAAGCCTTAACTTCCTGGCTGATGTCTTGAGATGTTGCTTCAATATATCCACATAATTTCCCTTCCTCATGATGCCATCTATTTTGTGAAGTGCACCAGTCCCTCCTGCAGCAAAGCACCCCCACATGATGCTGCCACCCCCATGCTTCACGTTTGGGATGGTGTTCTTCATCTTGCAAGCCTCACCCTTTTTCTTCCAAACATAATGATGGTTAATGAAACATAATGATGGTCATTATGGCTAAACAGTTCAATTTTTTTTCTTCAGACCAGAGGAAATTTCTTCAAAAACTTTGTCCCCATGTGCACTTGCAAACTGTAGTCTGGCTTTTTTATGGCAGTTTTGGAGCATTGGTTTCTTCCTTGCTGAGCAGCCTTTCAGGTTCTGTCGATATAGGTCTCGTTTTTACTGTAGATATAGATACTTGCCTACCTGTTTCCTCCAGCATCTACACAAGGTCCTTTGCTGTTGTTCTGGGATTGATTTTCACTTTTCGCACCAAACTACGTTCATTTCTAGGAGACAGAATGCATCTCCTTCCTGAGTGGTATGATAGCTGCTCGGTCCCATGGTGTTTATACTTGCATACTATTGTTTGTACAGATGAACGTGGTACCTTCAGGCATTTGGAAATTGCTTCCAAGGATGAACCAGAATTGTGGAGGTCCACAATTTTTATTTATTTTTTTCCCATGATGTCAAGCAAAGAGGTTGGCCTTAAAATACATCCACAGGTACACCTCCAGTTGACTCCAATTAGCCTTTCAGAAATTAATTGGCTAATTGCCTATTATAGAAATTTTCCAAGCTTCTTAAAGGCACAGTTAACTTAGTGAATGTAAACTTCTGACCCACTGGAATTGTGATATAGTCAATTAAAAGTGAAACAATCTGCCTGTAAACAATTGTTGGAAAAATTACTCATGTCATGCACAAAGTAGATGTCCTAAATGACTTACCAAAACTATAGTTTGCTAATATGAAATCTGTGGAGTGGTTAAAAAATGAGTTTTAATGACTTCAACCTAAGCGTATGTAAACCTCTGACTTGCACTGCATATAACAGATTTGTATTTGTACATACAGTTGAAGTTTTACAGTTTTAACTGTTCATGAGATGGATAGCCTGAGGGAAAAAACTGCTCTTGTGCCTGACGGTTCTGGTGCTCAGAGCTCTGTAGCACTGGCCAGAAGGCAACAGTTCAAAAAGGTAGTGGGCAGGGTGAGTGGGATCCAGAGTGATTTTTCCAGCCCTTTTCCTCATTCTAGAAGTGTACAGTTGTTGAAGGGAGGGCAGGGGGCAACCAATAATCCGGTCAGCAGTCCGAACTGTCCTTTGTAATCTTCTGATGTCCGATTTCATAGCTGAATCAAAGCAGACAGTTATTGAAGTGCAGAGGACAGACTCAATGACTGCTGAGTAGAACTGGATTAGCAGAGCCTTTGGCAGGTTGAACTTCCTCAACTGGTTTAATGAAAATTACCCCATAGTACCACCTAGCATCCAACCAGCGGTAGGTTCGTCGTTTTTATGTGGAGTTTTTTCTGCGACCAACCGACCAATCAAAACTTGGTCGACCAAGACTCTTCTCATCGACTAACCTTTGGTGACTATCAGGGGGCAGCCCTAGAAGAAGATGAATCAGACAGTGATCAGAGAGTCCCAAAGCTGTTCTAGAGATATGCATCCTTTAATGTTTTGTAGCAATGATCCAGTTTATTTCTGTCTCTGGTGGGGCATGTAATGTTCTGTCTGTATTTTGGCAGTTCACGGGTGAGGTTGGCTTTGTTAAAATCACTGAGAATAATAATAAGTGAGTCTGGATATTGTTGCTCTGTGTCTGTGATCTGATCAGCCAGCTTTTGCAGTGCTGCGTTCACGCACGCTTGTGGCGGGATGTACACGCTCACCAGAATAAACTAGGAAAACTCCTGCAGCGAGTAGAAAGGCTTACAGTTGATAAGGAGCTCTTCCTAATTAGGACAGGACATCTTCTTTAATGTTGTTACATCTGTACACCAACTTTCATTGATGTAAATGTTCCACTGCCTCTCGTTTTCCCCATTAACTCATCAATGCGATCCACTCTGAGAAGACGGAAGCATGGCAGGTGTAATGTGCTGTCTGGAATGGCTACACTCAGCCAGGTTTCTGTGAAGCACAAGGCAGCAGAGTTTGAAAAGTCATTCTTTGTATGGGTGAGGAGATATAGTTCGTCCATTTTGTTAGGGAGAGAGCGGAGATTCGCTAGATGAATACTCGGCAGCGCTGTTCGAAAGCTGTGCTGTCGGAGCTTGACCAGCGCACCGGCTCGCTTCCTTCACTTGCATCTCATAGCGCACTTTAACAACACAGCTGAGCCTCTGACTAAAATGTCAAGCAAAACATCCTAATAGTTCAAAACCGGGAAAAGATTGACTGGTATGTGCTGCCGAATGTTCAGCAGTTCATCCCTGGTAAAACTGATTGGAAAAAAATGACTAAACACAGGACAAACAAACAAAAACAACAAAAGAATTGAAGAGCTCTTCTGTGTAAAGTTATAGCCAATTTTACAACTTCGTTACCATGATGATGTAATGTCAACAAACCCTAAAACGACTGTAAAATTACAATTTAAACAACTTCACAGCTCAAATAATATGTGAGTTTTAACAGAAAAATGAATGTAAGTGTTTTTATAAAATTATAAGCTTCACATTTCTGCCTTTAAACCCTCCAAAAATTGGTCACATTCACTTCCATTGTAAGTGCCTCACTGTAACCTCAAATTTTACTTTTTTAAAGAAAAGGAGGGATGAGTCGAAATACATTTTTGTGGTAATCAACATAATGCCACAAATGCTGTTGAGCTTAATTTGTATTGAATCCGGAAAAGTCCTTTAAGAGCTCATCTTTTTACTCAATTAATTGTGAATTAAGTGTTGTGGGTCTTATTAACATTAAATAATAAAACATCTTGTAACAAAATGTTTCCTTCTTTGTTGGCAAACAGCCTCGCAAGATGTCCTCTGTTTAAGAGGCAGTCATTTAAAACTGTGTATTTAACCCACCGTATTTGACGTCCTTCCTTCAAATATTTAATAAACCTGCTATAACTCAATTACAATTACTGACTGAGACAATGACATTTTGGAGTAAGTTTTCCAAAAATACCCTCACAAAAAATTTATAGTTCTGGCAGACTAGCCACAAATTTGACACTCATTATTTTCACATGCAAACGAGCTTGTGATTCACCACAAATGTTGGACGGAAGTTTGCAGCTCTTCACCGGTAGTGGTGAACCTGCAGCAAATCTTTGGCAACAATGGACAGTTTGCCGCAAACCTTATTTGCATGTGAAGATGTTAGTTGGAGAATTTGTAGCAAGTTTGCGGCAAATAGCCATCAACTCGCAATTTTTTTTTAAGGGTATTGAGGACAATTATTTAGAGAACTGAAAAATCTTAATGCATAGTATTGTGTTTATTTATTTGTTTGTTTATATGTCTACTTTATTTGTCTCAACTATTTCTGGTTTTGTATTGCAAAGCATATGTAGAAACAAACATTTCTGTTGTGTGAATTATTGAAAATGTAGACAATTTAATTTAAGAGTTCAACAGTTAAATTCCTGTTTTCTCAAACTTTTTTTTTTTTAAAGTGTGTGTGCATATGCAGCATGAATATCTTATCTGCTCTTTTCTCAGATACCAATTTAGATGTCACAATGGACAGTTCACTTCATTTTCTCTTACTCATGATGTATTTGCTCTATGCAGTAGGTAAGTTGTGTAATCAGTCACTTACCAATGGTTTTGAAATGTTTTCCCCCCACATAACAACACTAACATATGCAAAAGCCTAAAAAATACCAAAACAAATATTTTCAATAAAATATTTTTTTTGATTATGAAAATTCATGAAATACTCTGAGATTCTACTTGGAGCTTTTCACGGCTCAGGACCTCAGAATTTATTTGTTTCTATGACAACACTCATAATGCCAAAACTGACCCATGTGTGGCTTTGTTGTTGATTACAGCAAAATTGTATCACTACATTTAATTCATTAATTCGCCTCTATATGATCTTGCAAAATATTTAAATAGAAAGTTCTCCAGGTAACAATGGCATAATAAAATGGCATAACAAACTGAAATACTCTGTGTATGTTCATTACCTTTAACTGTTATGGCCGCTGCCATATTGTGTTTTTTTTTATGACATATTGACTGTCAAATTGGAGCTTTCGGATAATTGGGAGTCTTACAAAAATGTAAATGCATTGCCCAAAAACTGTGAAAGTTTTTGAAAAATTGGAATCACATAAAACATGTCATGTGTATTTTGTTGATTCATGTCTTTTATTTTGAAAAGTTTAGTTCCTGCTCCCTTGTCATGTGATTTCATGTTTTCCCTCCATGTTCATGTGTCATGTTTTCATTGGTTTATTGTTTAATTAGCTTGTTATCAGTTCTGTTTGTTCATTGGTTTATGTTCCCCCATGTCTTGTATTTAAGCCCTCATGTTTGCATTGTCTAGTGGTCAAGTATTGAATGTATGTGGATGTGTTTTGTTTTATGTCAAGTCTAGTTTTATGTCAAGTCTAGTTGGCCGCCACCGAGCCAGAGTTCCACGACATGGCTGCCACCGAGCCAGAGTTCCACGACATGGCTGCCGAGCTAGGGCCATCTTTTGCCCCGAATCATCAGCCTGCTCCATGCCACGTCACAGCAACGCCTCAGCCTGCTCCATGCCACGTCACAGCCACACCTGAGCAGTTGGACCTGGAGATGGTTCCCACCCTTAGTTCTCCAGAGCAGGCAAGGGGAACTTTCGGCCCTCCGACCCCGCCTGGACCCTCCGAGCCCTGGACTTGGCCCGTCGGTCCCTCGACATTGCCTCAGCTCGACATTCCCTTGGCTCCACTGCGGTCCTTCAGCCTGTCGGCTTTGCCGGGGTCCCTCGTCCTTCCGGCTCCTCCTTGGTCTGTCGGTCACCTGTCTCCGCCTTGGCTCTCCGATCATTTTTCATTGGTTTATTGTTTAATTAGCTTGTTATCTGTTCTGTTTGTTCATTGGTTTAAGTTCCCCATGTCTTGTATTTAAGCCCTCATGTTTGCATTGTCTAGTGGTCAAGTATTGAATGTATGTGGATGTGTTTTGTTTTATGCCATGTCAAGTTTTTGTCAAGTCTAGTTTTAGTCAGGTCATGTTTAGTTTAGTTCATGTGTAGTTAGGGTTTTTGATTTTACTTTTGTAAATAAACTGCACTTGGGTTCTCTCATCTTCACATCATCGTCTTCACCATTGCCAGCAGCCACGTTACAAACCACATGATGTGAATGCACCAATAGTACCTGACATTAACAGTTGCAGTGTTGGGGAGTAGCTAACTACATGTAGTGACGCTACTAACTTAACTACACTTTTCAGTAGCTGGACAGTAGCTCAGCTGCTTTTTAAAGAGCAGAGTAGCTTTTCCAGTAGCAAACTACTTTTTCCAGCAAGTAGTGGTGTAGCGTGACCAAACGCTACATCGTGTTGGTCAGATTATAACTAATAGCCTTCCTTATTGCATAGAAGCCAAACTTTTACTGGCAAAACATCCGACGATCTGGCAGCATATTTCTGTCTGCTGATCAGAATTAGTGATGAGTCGTTCATGAACGATTTGTTCATTTTGAACTAATCTTTTGTGACTCAAGAACGAGTAGTCTCAGAGAGATTCATTCATTTTGTGTTGGCCGCGCATGTGCATTGTGCAACCTCCGTTCGTTTGTTACACGAAAACCGCATAGGCGTTGTACAGAAAACAGAAATGATTAGTTCACCTCTCGAGTCTTTTGGTCCGAGTTGTTCGTTCTTTTGTCATGTGACAGCCATATATGCTATGCATTTCTCACACAGGAAACAGAAATGATTAGTTCACATCTCGAGTCTTTTGGTCCGAGTCGTTTGTTCTTTTGTCACGTGACAGCCGTATAAGCTATGCATTGCTCACACAGGAAACAGAAATGATTGGTTCACCTCTCAAGTCTTTTGGTCCGAGTCGTTCGTTCTTTATTCACGTGACAGTCGTATACGCTATGCAGTGACAAAAGAACGAACGAAGATTCCAGAGGTGAACTAATCTTTGTGTTTCGTATAATTTGTCCTTGGCTGCATTATCAGTTTTTCCTTATTGGGACTATAATCAAAGTTTGCGTAAGTAGACGTGTTGGGGGGGATTTGGCTATTGAAAATGTAACATTTTAATTTAATTCTTAACTAAATGACTTGAATAAAGATTCGTTCATTTTGCTGAATGATACTCAAAGATTCAAGTCAGTAAAATGATCCGATCTTCCATCACTAATCAGAATCAGGCAGCATCGTCTTCTTTTGTAATGGTAGATCACAAACAAAAATAGTGAATTACCGGCATCTATTGAGAGCTTATTACAGCTCATTTGGATAAGAAGAGATTGTCTAATGTTTATGTAAAGCGAGCATCCACAGTTTGTTTACCTTTACAAGACGTACAGGGGCAGGTAAATCTGAAAATGATAAAAGAACACCATTTTATTCTTCTATGAAACAAAGAATGTTTCAGACACTTTGTTCTTAATAGATCACACAACAGCATATTTACCTTTACTGTTTTAAATAAAATAATTCAAAAAGTTATTGCCTTTTGAGGGATTTTGTTTCTGTTCTAAATATGTTTATTTCGCTTCTCATCATCTGTGCTTTATTGGGAGCAGCGAGTGAATTATTATTATAATATTTATAAATATACAGTATATATTATTATAATAATTACTATCATGCAGAACTATTTGATTTCTCCATTTCGTAACATTTAATTAACTATTATTTTCATGTAAAATAAATAAAATAATTGTTAAAAGAAATCATTTATGGCATGTATTTCTATGCAACAGTCTAGGATGACCATCCCTCCACTTTTTTTGGACCTGAACAAATATTTGTAGAGCAACCTCTGTATGTGACAATGGCAAAAAAGTCCGAAAATAAAATGAGCATGAACCCAGGTGAGGGGAGAAACAAGCCCTGAGTCTTTATTCACATATTATCCACACTAAATATTATGTGACAAGAACAAAAAATGCCAGCCCAAGGAGAGTTTGTCATAAAAATTTGATCTTTAGGGAAGCAGGCTACACCTGGCCACAGCAGGACTGAAAAGTGTGAAGTATAGTATAAAAAATATTTTTTTTTAATCTTTTTTGTTTTCATTTTATACTGTTGTATTTTATTTTATGGCCATTATTAACTGTATTAATGTTAATGTTATTGAATACATTTAATATATTTAAACACATTAAATGTATTTAATTAATACATTAATTAATAAATGTCATTAGTGTAAATTGTGTTATTAATATTATTGGTTTGATAGTAACATAAAAAAATATATTGCCTCATTAAGTAGCTTCAGTGTAGCTAGCTACTTATTGATAGTAACTTGTAGTGTTGCTAACTACTTTTTCAAAAGAGTAGCTTGACTGTAGCTTGTAGCTTGCCAACTTAGAGTTTCAAAGTAGCTTCCCCAACACTGAACAGTTGCTATGCAACAACAACAGCAGTCCACTATGGGACTGTTACTCTACCATGTATTTTAGCACGGCTGGAATGGTACATTGACCTATTAGCATCCAGAACAATCAGTTTTATAATTTGCGTTTAGCCCTCAAACTACCTAGAGAGATATGCATTTGTGTGCCTATTATTATTGTTGTTGTTAAAGGAATGTTCCAGGTTAAATACAAGTTATGCTCAATCGACAGCATTTGTAGCATAATGTTGATTACCACAAAAATTAATTTTGACTCGTCCCTCCTTTTCTTAAAAAAAAAAAAAAAAAAAGCAAAAATCTTGGTTACAGTGAGGCACTTACAATGGAAGTGAATGGGGCCAATTTTTGAACATTAAAATACTAACTTTTTCAAACATATAGCCACAAGACATAAATGTGTGTGTAAACATGATTTTAGTGTGATCAAATCTCTTACTAACCTTTTCTGTGTAAAGTTATAGCCAGTTTTACAATTTTGTTGCCATGATGTAGTCAACAAACCCCAAAACCCTAAAACGACTGTAAAAATGACAATTTAAACAACTTTACAGCTCAAATAATACATGAGTTTTAACAGAGGAATTAATGTAAGTGCTTTTATAAAATTATAAGCTTCACATTTCTGTGTTTAAACCCTCCAAAAAATCACTTCCATTGTAAGTGCCTAACTGTAACCAAGATTTTTGCTTATTTTTTTTTAAGGAGGGACGAGTCAAAATACATTTTTGTGGTACTCAACATTATGCCATAAATGCTGTCGATTGAGCTTAACTTGTATTGAACCCGGAACATTTCTTTAAAGGTGTACTCTGTAATTCTTTGAATGTGTCTTCTTGGGCTTACGCTGACACCTAGGGGCCTGGATGCTGCATCATTCAAATGCAATAGATTTCAGTCACCGATGCCATTGTAGAAATTCTCTATTCACAGTCAGCCATGAATAATTTAATCCAAGATTGAAAGTGTCCAAAAACATGATGGTTACTGAGATTATGCAAGTAGTATTCAGCTGGTCATGTGATCATTACATGGCTGACCCCATGAGGGGACCCTCTCTATGTAGATTTAAACAGCTTACTAAAATGACTGGAGTCTTCATCTTATTTGAGTGGATTTATACACGTCTCAAAATTACAATTCATTTCTTAAGGAGTACAAGTGCACCTTACATTCTTTTAGTATTATTTTAAAATTGAATTAATTTATTTTTGGTCCATTTTTCCTCATCCATTCTGGCTAACCATCTGAAGATTTGAAAATCACTGAATGACTTCATTAACTAAGTTAATGTCATGTTAATTTTTATAATGCTCAGTGTGGTTTTCTCCGCACAGGTTCCTCCAGCAGCTGTGTCAGAATACTTCCAGACTCTGGTCAGAAGATTCTAGTTGAAGTTGGAAAAGAGTTCACAGCGACCTGTCACCTGCTCAAGGGGTCCCGATACACCGCCGACGACATTGAATGGTTGTTAGAAAATAAAAGCATTCCAAAGGAGAAATATTTTAAAATAAATGAAACGGCTGTCAGAGTTACAGTTAACATCAGCAGTAATGTGAACGGTTGGTTGAAGTGCAGAGCAGCTAAGGAGTCCTTGTCATACGAAATGCCATGTCTGTACGGAATCTCCCTTACTACCGGATGTGAGTGTTTTGATGTGTCTAGCCCATGAAATGTTGCCTTCTCATTCAAAAGCTTTTTTATTTTTTCACTCTAGTCAGGTTCTAGTTTTGTATGGATTAGATGGATAGTTTGCCCAAAAATGATAATTCTGTCATCATTTATTTGTCATTCAAAGCATTTCAAAGAAACTTGAGAATTCAATCAGTCCTTTTTCTTTTATGACTTTTAGACCCTCCGTTGATGCCAAAGAATTTAACGTGCATTGCTGTGCAAGAACACAAGGAAATTTCCCCTAACTTCAAATGTTCTTGGGATCCAGGGACGCGACACCCACTGATCGACACCACTTACACCCTTTATGTCCAAGAAGTGTTTTTAGAATATAAAACTTCAGCGTAAGTATTGGGCATGATACCAGTGTTATTATCAGTGATGGAAAAACTAAATGAATGTAATTTTGTGTAAGGGATAGTTCACCCCACATTAAAAATGATGGAATTACTCACTCACCCTCATGTTGTTCAATGTTTTCTTTCTGTCAAAACGAGATGTTAGGCAGAATGTTAGTCTCGGTCAGCATTCACTTTCATTGCACCTTTTCTCATACTAGGAAAGTGAATGGTGACTGGGTGTAACATACTACCTAACATCTCTTTTTGTGTTCCACGGAATAAAGAAAGTCACACCGGTTTGAAACAACGTGAGCGTGAGTATATTATGACAGAATTTTTTATTTTTCATTTGAGTGAACTATCCCATTAACAGAAATAAAAATAAAAACAAACATAATTGGAAATGTAAGTTTGCAAGCAGCAACTAGGGGACGAAGCACCGAAATTGCAACCAATGCACCACACTAAGCACTATAAAAAGAAAAATGACTAAGTGTCACATGCAAAGCAAACCCACACCACTTTTCAAGTTACCCCAGGGCAGCAACGAACCTGTACTTTTTTTGTTCCACATTTCTCCACACTATGCAATGCACCTCACTGACTCAAGGTTTATGGCCGCCAAAGGGACATACCAAACTTAGAGTCAACACAGCCAAGCACTGCAGTTGCTTCAGTCAACTTTGTATTAGCATAACATTTGAATAAAGATTAAAATTATGTTCATTGTTCAGTCATTTCTGTGCAGCTTGGTCTGAAAATCAAAAGAGCAATTTTCTTTAGAAGGAGTAGCTAAAAAATGTCACAATCCAAAATCATGGCCACCATAATAAGTAGTTTTAATGTAAGGGAAAGCCAGAATTTTCTTTTTAGACCAAAGAACTCAAAAGTTGCAACAATAAAGTAAATTTTTGAACTGGTGGTGGCGCTATGGAGCTTGGCCAAGAGACCCCAAACTTGGTCAAGGGGCTGTTCGTACCCACCCCAATCAGTGTGCCGTATATCATAATTTTTCTATAAGTTTCAAAGTGCTGCCTTAAACTCTCATTTGGTAGAAAGAGGGAGAAGAAGAATAAGAATACCTGCACGCAGCAATAACCTGAGACAAGCCCTGCAGCCATTTAGTAAGAACAATACAAAGAGTTGCTAGTGCAATCAAATTAGGTGGGAATCAAACCCCAACTTTTGGAACTATAGTCTATTAATTTACACTCTACACCAGTCAGTTGATATGTCTTACTGATGGCAAAGAGACACGCCAAGTTTAAAGTCAGCACACAAAATTGTTCGTTGGATATCTTTTGAACTATAGGTGGCGCTGTGTCCGAACTGCTGATTTTAATGATGCATACCAATTTTCTTTTAAGTCTGACAAAGCGTTCAAAAGATACATAACTTTTTTTATTAAAAATCATAATGGCGGAGAGGCAATATGGCCGATGTCAGAAATTTTATTTTTGAAATCCCCATGACCCAAGAAATCCATAGACACCGACCTCATGGTTTTAGGAGAAACGGTTTTAAAAGTTACGGGCAAAAATATTTATTTATTTTTATTTTTTTACATTTCTTGACCTATAGGCTGTGCAGCCACCAAACTTGCCATGCACTTTCAGATCATGGCCAGTTTCGTTTAGATAGGACAAAGTGTTGCCGAGATACAACCTCATTTCCTATTTCACGTCGACATTGTTAACTTTGCGTTGCTGTAACTTTCAACAAGGCAGAAATCTGAATTCTGTATTGTAATTTCTGTGCGGCTCAGTCTGAAGATTATTTTGAGCAATTTTTTGTGGAATAGTAGTGAAAAAACTATAAATGTCACAATCCAAGATGGCGGCCACTCTAATGGGTGGAGTTTTTAAGTTGGGTGTCCAAATTAGACACAAGAAATTTGTTTCTAGGCCAAACGGTTCAAAAGATACGTGCAATATAAAAGTGAATTTTTGAACTGATGGTGGCACAATAGAGTTTGTCCTAGGAACCTGAAATTTGGTCTGGCTATTCATGCCAGCCCCTATCAGTGTGCCAAATTTCATTATTCTCCTTTGTACGGTTCATAGGGCTGCCATCGACTCCTATTGGGGAGGAATAATAATTAGAAAACAAGCAAATGGTGCTCTGGCCTCTAAAAACTGAAACTAAAATAAAACACATTTTCATGACTCTGAAAATGGCCACAATTTTTACATTTAGTGTTTGACGCACTGTATATTGAAAATTTCATATCTTTACAACTTGCCTTTATTAAACATGAAAATGCCATTATATAGCGATGGCACTAGACGGCCCTGAGAAATTTCACAATTACTATTTTTTTTTCTTGTAATTTAAACTTTTCTGTCAAATATTTTGTTTCTCGAAATCAAGAACTGTGGTGTGATTTATTTGCTGCCTGTTGTCTTTGTTTTAGACCAGAGACATATAGCTCCATCTGTAAAGAGCATCTTGCAAGCAGTTGTACGGTCTACCTGAGTACTTTTCCCCATCTAATGGATTTGAGAGTGTGGGTGGAAGTGAATAATACACTGGGCTCAGCACGCTCAGATGAGCTCGTGAGAGATGCCTCATATTTTGGTATAAATTCAGCTGTTGTATAATGAAAGAATAAATTTCAATCCACAACAGCTTACTATGCTGGAGTCTGTTGCTGTAACTATTATTTTTTAATTATTTGTTTTTGTGTAGTGAAACCAAATCCACCATTGGATGTGCGAGTTCAAGGTGAGGTTAATTTCTCCACGTCTCTGATGGTTACTTGGAAACATCCCATCGATGTGAACACTATAGCACTCAGATATGTCATCAGATTCTGCCAAGCAGGCTCCAGCGTTTGGACCGAGGTACCAGAGTCTGGTTCAATTCACGTTTTAAAATGTCACTGTATGAAACCATGGATATCACAATGCATTAGAGAAGGTTCTTTTTTGACATTTTTTTTTTTTCAGGTTTACATGGAAGAAGCAAGTAATAGTTTTATTGTTACTCTCATGCAATCTCTTGTTTTGCGTCTGATATCAAACTTGAAAATAGACCAACATTTTCTTTATGGCTGTGTGACTTGTTTAAAAAAATACAGTAAAAGTTTGAATTCTTTTGGTCTTGACTTGAATAATTTTGCAGTCCCACAAACATTTTTGATGGTTTACTCTATGCATGACATAAATCTGATTTTCAAATCAAGAAGCTATCACTGTTAAAGAAATAGTATAAAGAAATAAGATAATATGTCAAGTTTTATGTGACATACTGTTTTATTCATGAATTTGCTGATGGTTTCAGGTGCCTGAGGACTTGATGCATGCCTACACAGAGTCATTCAGACTGCAGTCCTTGCAGCCGTACACTGATTATGTGGTGCAGATGCGATGCATTCACGAAAGCCATAAAAGCTACTGGAGCGACTGGAGCGCAAATGCTACAGATCGCACCGCAGAAGCCAGTATGACACACATATTGAGATAAAGTGATCTCTATGCCCTGAAATGGCAGTTTTTATTTGGATTGCTGATCCTGGAATTGGATTATAAAATAAATACTTTTTTCTAAACACTGAGAATGACTTCAGGAATATTATTTTATTTGCATAGAGTAATTGATACTCATCAACTTTTATATTGTTTTATTTTCTCAGAGCCTGCAAGTCATCCAGATCTGTGGAGAATCATTCAGCCCACTGCTCATAGTAGAAAAGTCACTTTAATATGGATGGTAAGTTCCTTTTTTTTACCTGATCATATATAAATGATATAATTATACTTGTCAGTTTTAGATCAGTGGATTTCCTTTGAAAATGAAGATGGATACATAGTTTTTCATCCATTTTACGGTTGCTGATATCTAGCATCGAGACCATGATGCTTCATTGATCACTTCTAGTGTTGACACTGTTTAACAGTTCATTGATGTCTACAGGCTTAATGTTAAATGTTTTCATATTGTCTCCTATTACAGGCTCCTGTGCAATCTAATGGAAAAATACTGCGCTATGATCTAGAAATCAGTCAAGACCATGAGATGTTTGAAAGACGAATTGTCAGATTAAATGAAATGGATCAGATCAGATCACATCAGACATATTCTATGGATGTGCCACCAAGAAAAGTGGCCGCTATTGAAATAACAGCAACAAATTCAGCCGGAGTGTCACCTAAAGCAACTTTATTCATTCCCAGATCAGATCAAGGTAATGTAAAATGGTAACAGAATTTTCAAGTGAAGAAAGTGATTAATATCAGGCTACAAACGAAAAATTGTAAATTGAATTTTATTGCATCTTTGATGCAGTCATTTAAATGTTTAACAAAATGTTGATTAAAACAAGATATAACATACAAAAAACAAAAACAAAACATTAAAGACAAGAGCAAGGTTTATATAGAAAATAGAGGTGGATTGATATTCTGTTTTTTTTTTTTTTTTTTTTACAAGAAATATCAATTATTTTTATGTGAAAGGTATTAGATATGCAGAACCGATGTATTTAATAATAATTTACTAATAATTTTGCACTATGGTAACTTAATAATCAGTAGACTACAGACTACTTTAATATTAATAATGCTGATAAAAAATAAATCTTAATTATACATTTCACAACTATATTTATAGTAAGATTTTTAAACTGCACAACAATTTGCATAAATATAATAGTCCATTTTAAACTACTATCATATTTTAAAAGGTTTAGATACTGTTTACGGCTCTATGATAAGCAACGTTACTGACTGTCATAATCATTCTAACAAAAGTGAATAACTACATGCAGCTGAGAAGGCATATAATCAAAATTATTACTAATGTTTATCTCAGCTTATGACAGAACAAAATTACTTTCGACAGACCAGTAAGACTACACTTTCCACATGAGTTAATCTATTTAGGTTCCCTATCTGTCACTCACTTGGCGTTGTGTCGATGTAGTGACACTAGGGGTCACTCTTGGGAGCCCGAAACCTCTGGTCTTTGATAAAAGGTCAATGAAATTTGGCGAGTGGTATTTGCATGCCACTCCCCCGGACATACGGGTATAAAAGGAGCTGGTATGCAACCACTCATTCAGATTTTCTCTTTGGAGCCAAACGGTCATGCTCATTGAGCTGAATTCTCACAACTGTTCATTCACCTCTGCTGGATCTGACGGCGCATTTCAGCGGCTTCTCCCTCCTCTGCACTGGTGCACTGCAGAGAACGCCCCTGGGCGCTTCGGCAGAAAAAAGAGAGTATATTTTCCTGAAAGAGTATATTTTTCTAAAAGAGCGGCACACACGGAATGTCTTTTTAAAGACGTGTCTTTTTAAAGATGTCTTTCCGGTTGTGTGTTATTCCTGGTTGCGGTCGTTACCTCTCAACTTCAGACTGTCACGATCGCTGTCTTTCGTGTCTGGGCACGACCCACACGGAGGCAGCGTTCGTGGATGGTTCATGTTCTCACTGCGAGAACATGACCATGGCAACGTTGCAGTCGTGGTTTGCTTTCATAAGAAAGCAAGCCACCCCAGCGGCTCCCCGCCTCGGACCTTCTACCTACGGGTTTGAGGCCAGCGCGGCTAGCACTAGGGGTGATTTGGGGACCCCAATGGGACCGCCTCCGCCGGGTATCCCCCCGCGGACCTCCCATTCCCCAGCACGCTCGTCTGCCCTGATCGGGCTTCCGGATGAGTCCGCCGGCTCGTCTCACGGCGAGTTCTCTAGTTCGGAGCCTGCGAAGCTGATGAGCTCTCGAGCGCAGCATCGGAGAACGGGCTTGTCCAGTCGGACGCAGAAGCCTCAGCTGGACTCCCCCCTTCAGGGACGATTGCCCAGTCACAGGCTGATGCAGAGATGACAGACATGCTTTCCCGGGCGGCCGCGAGTGTCGGGCTAGAGTGGAACCCTCCGCTCTCTCCTGAACCCTCGCGGCTCGGCGATTGGTTCCTGGGCTTACGGCGCCGCTCAAAGCAGCCGCGCACCGCTCCAGTGCCTTTCTTCCCGAAAGTGCACGAGGAGCTGACAAAATCATGGGAGGCACCTTTTACTGCCTGGTCCCAATTTCTCAGTTCCCCCGCCCTCACTACCCTCGATGGCAGGGCGGCCAAAGGCTATACGGCGATTCCCCTGGTGGATAAGGTGCTCGTGGTGCACCTATGCCCGCAAAGTGCCGCCACCTGGCGCGTACGCCCAAAGCTCCTGTCCAAGCCCTGTAGGTTCACGTCGTCCTTGACGGCCAAAGCCTACAGCGCTGCTGGACAAGCCGCCTCTGCCCTGCATGCCATGGCTCTCTTGCAGGTCCACCAAGCCAAGGTGCTAAAAGAACTGCACGAGGGTAGTTCTGCCCCAGATCTGATGCAGGAACTGCGCTCAGCGACCGACCTCGCTCTCCGAGCGACGAAGGTCACGGCGTGGTCTCTCGGGCGGACGATGTCCACATTTGTGGTCCAGGAGCGCCACCTTTGGCTCAACCTGGTCGAGATGGGTGAGGCCGACAAGGCACGGTTCTTTGCTGCCCCCATCTCACAGGCTGGCCTATTCGGCGACACCGTCGAGGACTTTGCTAGGCAGTTCTCGACGGTGAAGCAGCAGACAGAGGCTATCCGGCATATCCTACCCCGGCACGGCTCAAGATCCGGCACCCCGTCTGCTCGTCACCAAGGGCATCCCCCTGTGGTGACTGCACCGGCTCCGCCGCAGCCCGCCCCTTCGGCCCGGCCCCGGCGTGGAGCCCACCGCAGGAAGCAGATGCCACCCGTCTCACGGCCGGCCGTCAAGAACCCACAAAGGTCGTCAAAGCGCCCCTGAGATGGGGGACCCAGGGTCGATGAAACCCACTGCATTGGAGCTGGTAGTAAGACCACTCCATCCCCCGGTGGAGGGCCAGGTGGAGAATCTTTTGTTGCTTTTTAATTTGATTTCGCCGCATGCCCAAGTTACTGCGGTACCCAACAGTTCAGCAAAAGAGCGGTTTCCTCCTTCCCTGGGTCACATACCCAGTGTGCACGGTCATCATCACGACCACCGTCCACCTTTTTTCCCTTGCAGGATTGGCGCTCCAGCGGCGGTCTCCCCGCCCCTGCGTGCCCAGCTGTGGCACACATCCGCCCCCGATGTGACAGTCTCCACGGGTTGCGAGGACAGGCCTCCTCCTCCCCCGTCCCAGGCTGTTCCGGGGGTGGTCACAAGGAGCCAGGTAAGTGCTTCGATGTCCCTAGACTCAGCATGGCCACGACATGTTGTGGCACCTCGAGCTCCGCCCCGCTGCGAGGCCCCACCTGCCGGTTCGTCCGACGATGTTGTCCCTTTGGTCCCCCTCACGCAGAACTTGGATGCATGGCTTGCGCTTTCCAATCCGTCGTGATGGCTGGTCCAGACCGTCCGACTCGGCTACGTGATTCAGTTTGCCAGGCACCGCCAAGGTTCAGCAGTTTCCACTTCACCTTGGTGAAGGACGAAAACGCTGCTACCTTGCACACGGAGATCGCCACCCTCCTACGGAAGTGTGCGATAGAACCTGTCCCTCTGGCCCAGATGAAAGGGGTTTTACAGCCCCTACTTCATCGTACTGAAAAAAGACGGTGGATTGCGGCCAATCTTGGACCTGCGAGTACTGAACCTTTACACAGACTCCCGTTCAAGATGCTGACACAAAAACGCATTCTAGTGAGCTTCCGGCATCAAGATTGGTTCGTGGCGGTAGACCTGAAGGACGCATAATTTCATTTCTCGATTCTACCTCGACACAGACCCTTCCTGCGGTTTGCATTCGAGAGTCAGGTGTATCGGTACAAGGTCCTCCCTTTCGGCCTGTCCCTGTCCCCTCGCATATTCACGAAGGTCGCAGAGGCAGCTCTTGCTCCGTTAAGGGAAGTGGGCATTCGCATTCTCAACTATCTCGACGATTGGCTAATCCTAGCTCACTCTCGGGACATGTTGTGTTCACACAGGGACTTGGTGCTCTCGCACCTCAGCCGATTAGGGCTTCGGATCAACTGGGAAAAATCTCATTGACAGCGCGCCTCACGAACGAGCGCACACAGTCGGTGCTGACCTGTTTGAAGGCGTTCAAACAGAAAACAGCAGTTCCACTGAAACTCTCTCAGAGGCTCCTGGGGCATATGGCATCCTCAGCGGTGGCCACCCTGCTCGGGTTGATGCATATGAGACCGCTTCAGCACTGGCTTCAGACTCGAGTCCCGAGACAGGCATGGCGCCGCGGGACACATCGTGTGGCCATCACGCTGCTCTGTCACCGTCTCTTTAGCCCTTGGACCAACCTCTCATTTCTACGGGCAGGTGTTCCCCTAGAGCAGGTCTCCAGGCACGTCACAGCTCTTTGTCTGCTTTGGTGCACAGCGGAAAGGAAGTGCTGTCTCCAAGCAGAGGATCGCCCACTGACTCATTGACGCCATAGCTATGGCATATCACGCCCAGGACGTGCCGCCACCGGTAGGGCTACAAGCCCATTCTACCAGGGGTGTAGCAGCCTCCTGGGCCCTGGCCAGGGGGGCCTCTCTAATAGACATTTGCAGAGCAGCAGGCTGGGCAACACCCAACACCTTTGCAAGGTTCTACAACCTCCGGGTGGAACCGGTTTCATCCCAGGTAGTGGCACACAATACAAGCGGATAAGCCCGGGATAGCTGGCTGAGTGTATCGCTTGCACATAGCGCCTTTCACCTCCTCAGAGCTGAAGACATGCGCCATTAATTCCCAGTAGTGTTCACAAACTATGTTCCCTGGTTGACTTCCTCCGAGCCCTGTGGCAGTCGAGTTTTCGGAGAGAGTCGCTGCTGGCCCAGTACACATGCTAACTAAAAGCACTGTTCTGGGGTAGATGCTCCGCATGTGGCGGTACCCTGTAAGGTAACCCCATGCAATGTATATCTTCCGCTAATTCGTTTCCCTGTTGGCAAACTGTGTTTTCCTTGGGCAGAGCCCCCTCTGCCACAGTCTCCATGTTTGTAGTAACTCCTCCCCCGTTGAATAGGATCTACCATGAGACTCTCCACATGGTTGGCAAGATATCCCCCCCTCTCTTTGGGTGAGGTGTGGTCTCCGTGGTGTCCTCCCCTTGGAAGGGACACCCCCCGACTAGACCTAGCGGCCCAGTCGGATAATCCCCCTTGGCTACAAGGCACACAGTTGTCTGCCCGTCACACACCGCCAGTTCACGTAACACAGTTCAGCCAGTTGCGGCGTTTTGTATAGGGACCCCTAGTGTCACTACATCGACACAGCGTCGAGTGAGTGACAGATAGGGAATGTCCTGGTTACTTGCGTAACCTCCGTTCCCTGATGGAGGAAATGAGACGCTGTGTCCCTCCTGCCACAACGCTAAACTACCCGCTGAAATGGCCGGACCTTGTCTCAGCTCCTCAGCATAAAACCTGAATGAGTGGTTGCGTACCAGCTCCTTTTATACACGTATGTCCGGGGGAGTGGCGTGCAAAAACCACTTGCCAATTTTCATTGGCCTTTTATCAAAGACCAGAGGTGTTTCGGGCTCCCAAGAGTGACCCCTAGTGTCACTACATCGATACAACGTCTCGTTCCCTCCATCAGAGAACGGAGGTTACGCAAGTAACCAGGATGTTTTCTGTTAAAGGGATAGTTCACCCAAAAAAATGAAAATGTTCTCATTATTTACTCGTCCCAGATGTGTATAACTTTTTCTTCTGCTGAACAGAAATTAAGATTTTTAGAAGAATATTTCAGGTCTGTAGGTCCATACAATGCAAGTGAATGGGTGCCAAAATGTTGAAGTTCCAAATCAGCATAAGTCAGCGTAAAAGTAATCCATATGGCTTCAGTGGTTAAATTCATGTCTTCAGAAGTGATATGACAGGTTTGGGTGAGAAACATACAGGGTTGGGGAGTAATGAAATACAAGTAACGGGAATACGTATTTAAAATACAAAATATAAGTAACTATTCCACTGCAGTTACAATTTAAATCATTGGTATTTAGAATACAGTTACATTCAAAAAGTATTTTGATTACTGAAGAGATTACTTTGCATTTTATTGTCATTTGTTTCATTTAATATTTTGTCCTTTCAGATGGAAAACATTTATACATATAAATGGTGTGATCCAAAGTGCATTTGAACAGTGGTGAAACAAATTCTTATGATGTGTTACATACATACGAGCAGACAGAGAAGTAAGTTTGAAGTAAATTTGGAGCAGAAGAAATAGAAATAAACCTTGTGTAAATTGGCAGCTTTACGCTAAGCTAAAATGCTATTTCTAGCCATTTTACATGCACGTTACCAAGCACGATCATATTTTTTTATCAAGAAAGTTCACGTTGGGTCATAATTTCTTTTTTTCTAGTAAGATCTTTGATATTAAGGCAAAAATCTTATTCTTGATAATTTTTGTATTGTTTTCCTGTAAAAATATCTAAAAATCTTTAAAACAAGGTCAGTTTGATTTATATTGTTTTAGAAACAACACTGCATAAGATATTGAGGTTTTTCAGAGAATGTATTTTTAACGTGTATTTTGTCTTACTGTACTGGCAGAGTTTTTATAGTCAAAATAAGTGAAAAAATCTGCCAGTGCTGAAGAAGTAATCCAAAGTATTTAGAATACGTTACTGACCTTGAGTAATCTAACAAAATATGTTACAAATGAAATTTTACAGCATGTATTATGTAATCTGTAGTGGAATACATTTAAAAAGTAACCCTCCCAACCCTGGAAACATATCAATATTTAAGTCCTTTTTTTGTTTGAAATTCTTCTTGCTTTTGCATTGTTTGGACCTACAGAGCTGAAATATTCTTCTAAAAATCTTAATTTCTGTTCTGAAGAAGACAGAAAGTCATAAACATCTGAGAAAGCATGAGGGTGAGTTAATAATGAGAGAATTTTCATTTTTGGGTGAACTATTCCTTTAAGCCTAAAATGCTACACATCTCATATCTCTATTCCATCTCATGAGCATGAAGGTATTTTATGGAAATTACGTAAAATTATTAACGTGATCATTGTAGGAAATGAGTAAATTATTTAACCTAACTTAACCTAATTTAAGTTACTGGCCTAAACGAAATTCAAACCTGAACCCCTTTGAACATCTTTGGGATGATTTTCCTATGGTTTGTAATGACTTGTCCACATACTTGAGACATTTGTGATGTAAGCGAGGGGGAATGTTATGGTGTAATATCTGAGGTGGTTTGTGTACCTGCAGAGCTTCCTGGCGTGCAGCACATCAGCTGGTCGGTAGATGATGGACAGCTGCAGGTGGAGTGGCTGCACCCCCCTCCTGGCGGCCCGCGGGTCTCTGAATATCTACTGGAGTGGGTGAAAGTCCCAGAGGGAGAGTTTCAGTTAGATAGACACTGGAAGAAAGTTTCTCCACACATCAACAGCAACACACTGACCGGTACCAACCTCAAATACTTATCACATCCACAAATGTGGATGTTCTAATCTTAAAGGAATGTTCCAGGTTCAGTACATGTTAAGCTCAATAGACAGCATTTGTGGCATTATATTGATTACCACACAAATCTTGTCCCTCTTTTTTTTGTGTGTGTGTGCAAAAAACGCAGTTATTGTAAGGCACTTACAATGGAAGTGAATGGGGCCAGTCCATAAACATGAAAATACATATTGTTTCAAATGTATTGCCACATGACAAAAATGATGTATGTTAACTTGATTTTAGTGTGAAAAACTCACTCACTAACCAAATGTGTGTAAAGTTATATGCATTATTAAAACTTTGTTGCAATGTTGACAAAACATGATTTACAACACTACTATTTATCACACAAAAATCATGAAGAACAGAGATTTGATCGCACTAAAATCATGTTAACACACATTGTTTATGTCTTGTGGCTATACTTTTGAAACAGTGAGTATTTTAATGATTCTGGACTGGAGTCACATGACACCATGCGAAGTTCAGAAGTGTGAACGGCGAGCTCTGCGCACTTTGCTGGTTTTAATACTTTTTATGTCATAAACCGATGAGATTTGATACACCCTGATCCTTAACTATTCTAGGAAGACAATGTTAAAGAATTCAAAATCCTTGGGCTCTGGAGACATTAAAAGATACTTACGTGCTCAGGCTGATGCCCCTGACAAGGCCGCGGACCAGGGAGCCGATTTGGCTGGAGAAGTGAGGGAAATTTGGCGAGAATTGTTGAACTTGTCGGCAATGCTGATGAAGGTCGCTGCTGACTTGGAGGATCTTGCTGTAATACGTTGATCGACCACTACCATGGAGACGAAATTCACTGAGGTGGTTACAAGAGTGGGGGATGTTGAGAAACGGATAAATTATCTGGAGTCTTCGGAGAGGGAATTAGATGCTAATCCGTTTGCGACCAAGGTGGATTTGGAGTGCGTCTGGGAAAAGTTGGAGGATATGGAAAATCGTAGTTGGCGGAATAACGTCCGGATTGTTGGAATTCCTGAGGCTGAAGAAGGTCGGGATATGGTGAAATTCCTGGACGGGCTCCTTCCGAGTCTGCTCGACGTAACAGGCGATAAACTGGAAATCGAGCGAGCTCACAGGGTTCCAGCTCAGTGATCCGCTGAGGCAGACAGGCCCCGATCAATTCTGGCCAAATTTGTGAGATCATCCGATAAAGATCTCGTGTTACACGAGGAGTAAAGGAAGGCTTTCTTGGAAGGACCACAGCATTTTCTTGTTCCCAGACTTTGGAAATTCGACAAGAGAGAAATGTGATCGTTTCAAGGAATGCAGGAAACTCATATCAACGGAAGGTCATTTTTGCACTGATGTTCCCAGCCAAATTGAGAATAGATGCTAAGTATGGCTGTAAAATTTTTACATGTCCCCAACAAGCTATGTCCTTCATGAAGTCAATGGACTGAGGATGTTATTTTGTGGTACTTACATTGCAGCCAAGTGGACCGACTCACTGAACATTCACTTGACTGTCTGAGGAAACTGAGTGCCTTTTTTGTTTCTTTTTGAGTTTGTTTTGTGGATTTGTGAACACTCCTTCAGGACAGTGTTGTGGATGAATCTACACATTCTGTGTGCTTATGCCTCCTATTAGTTTGAGTTTGTTTTGTGGATTATTTTTTGCAAGTCATTGGAGTGATTAGGTCATTTATTGCACTCATGTAGCAGCCGAGTAGGCCAGCTCACTGAACATTTGTTTGACTCTCCGAGGAAACTGAATGGCCTTTTTTTTTTTGTTCTGCTGGTTCCGTTAGAGGCTCGAGTTTGTTTTGTGAAGGAACTCACCTTTGGGACAGTTATGTGGATGAATCTACACATTCTTTGTGTTTATTCTGCCTATTGGCTGGAGTTTGCTTTATAAATTATCTTCTGTTGTGGAATTCTGTGTCACAAAATTTGTATAGAGACTTGAACAATCCGATGGCAAAGTTCTCACGGGGGCTCTCGTAGGCGTAAATAAACTGTTTGAGTTTAGAGGGATGGACGCCAGTTGGCGCTGTCTTGCACGAGGTTAATGCACACGTTTTTCTTTTTTCTGTTTGTTTGGTGTTTGATTGTTGCACTAATTTTGGAATGTGGTCTTTTATAATTTTATTTTTGACATCTATTTTTTCTAATAGGTCAAAATGTAAAATGTTAATATGAGTGGATTGTCTTCTCCACGTGGAATGTAAATGGTTTGGGGCACCCCATAAAAAGAAGGAAGGTTATTTCTCATCTTAAACGTAAGAAATATGATATAGTGTTTCTTCAAGAAATGCATCTTTCCCTGCAGGAGGCTGAAAAATTTGGGAAGATATGGGGTGGACATGTTTTCTTTAGTGCTGGCTCAAGAAAGAGCAGGGGAGTCATTACACTGATAAGAAAGCATCTACAATTCAAATATCTCAAACAGATTAAAGATAAATTAGGAAGAGTCATTATTGTTTTAGTAGAAATTCAGTGGCAAAGTCTTATTTTGGCTAATATTTACGCACCTAACGTTGATGATCAGGGCTTTTTTATAGATCTTGAAGGGATGTTGCAAGTCGTGGGCACCCCTCATGATATAATTTTGGGAGGAGACTTTAATCTTTTGATGGACTCAGTCCTTGATCATAGTGAAGCAAAAAGTGTGTAAGCCCCCTAGTGCAACATTGACACTTCACAGAATGTGTAAAAATCTTGGTCTTACAGATATTTGGAGACTTTTGAACCCATCTGGTAGGGACTATACATTTTTTTCATCAGTCCATAACATTTATTCTAGAATAGATTTTTTTGTGATATCTAAGTCCCTCATTTCTTCTGTTGTTGATTGCTCAATTGGAAACATTTTAGTCTCAGATCACCCCCTGGTGAGTTTAGAGGTGTTGCCACATATGGAGAAAAGGATATCATATAGTTGCCACTTTAATGAATCCCTTTTGCAAAATCTTGAATTCCAACAAATGTTAAAGGCTGAAATCAATGTTTATATGGAGACCAACTGGTCCTCAGTGTCCTCTGTGGGCGTGGCTTGGGAGGCACTTAAAGCGGTTCTTAGGGGCCGGATCATACAGTATGCCTCATTCACCAAAAAATCCAAAGAACGAGAACTCATGGAGTTGGAAGGGAATATTAAAAGTGCAGAGGCAGAGCTGAAGCGCCAAATGTCGTCTGATGTCCTCAGAGAATTGACCTGATTGAAATATAGATATAATACTATTTTGTCATGGAAGGTGGAGTTTTGCCTATTCAGGGCAAGACAGTCATACTTTGAGTCGGGGGACAAAGCAGGAAATCTTCTGGTGAGATATATAAAACAGAGAGAGTCTTTTTCTAGCATTCCCTCAGTGGAATCTGCTGGTGGTGAAATATTTACCTCAGCCATTGATATTAATAATGCTTTTAAAGAATTCTTGATCTCTATTGCTCCACGTCTTCGTATACTGATGAAGATATTAGAAACTTTGTGAAACCATTAGAACTCCCTAAACTGACGAATGAGCAAAAAAAATATCTTGATTCTGAGATAACCTTGGAGGAGCTTGGCGAGGTAATGAAATCCTTGCCTACAGGAAAGTCTCCGGGGCCAGATGGCTTTGCCGCTGAGTTTTTTAGATCTTATGCTACAGAACTGGCTCCACTTTTGCTAGAAGTTTATACGGAATCATTAAAGAATGGAAAGCTTCCGCCAACCATGACACAAGCCCGGATCAATCTGATTCTTAAAGGTGCAATATGTAACATTTTTCATGTAATATTTGCCTTTTTTTGCCAATGTGTGAACAGCTTGTAACGCAGCTTAAAAAATTAGCTCTTCCCGGACTTCCTAGGTTGCCTATTAAAGCCTGTAGACTGATTTTCATGCGAAGGGAGCGGGCCGCATTTGCCGGGAAATCCAAAGGATGTGGCGTTTATGCGTTCTCCCGAGAGACTTGCCTCAGACAGTAGCTTCTGCAAACTGCAACACTAGGTAACATTATCTTGGAGATGGAATCCAGCAAACGTCCGGCTCCCAGCACAACACAGACTCCTACACAAACTTTACTGAATCCCGTCTGGCTAAGCAGGAACATGGTCGAGTGAAAAATAGAGTGAACATCAGCAGGAAATCTGATTCCTGGAGTGACCTTCGTTCGGTTTTGGGGATCAAAACCGACCCAGAATTGGCATTCTTCTTATTGGACAGGTAAGTTTACATAACGCAAAGCATGTGAAATATAGTGCCATAAGGATTGATCTGTGTAATTTTAGCTAACTTGATCTTGCCTGCTAACGCTGATGAATTGCAAGCTACCTTACTTCGTAACTTTCAAATAATTTCAACAATCTTCTCTTTATACTAAAAGTCAGGTATGCTGATTCACAGTAACTGACATAATGTTCATATGTTATTATTCAGCAAGGTAAACTACAATAACACATGAAATGAATGCTTGACAATGTTCAAGATAATCCAAAAAACTCCATTCATTAGTGTAACGTAACTTGGTTATACGGGAAATATGTACAATCTATTATTATAAAACAAAAGGACATCGATATATCAAAATGACAGTTGTGATGGAATCACATCAATACTGAATTGTGTCAACATATTTATAATGAACAGTCTATTTTATAAACAACTACTGTCATCATCCACCAAATTTAGCTAACAGCTATTGATAAAGCTGGCTAGTTAGCTAACGCCGACATAGGCTATCGTATAAATGCAGTCAATGTATCATGCAAAGAAAAGTGATTACTTCAACTACAGTCTCGCATAGTCAGACCTATATCCACACTTTGTTTTAGCCCTGTTCCAGCACTGGAGAGTGAAATATAATGTACAGTCTCAAAGTTTGTAGTAAAACAATCATAACTGTGTAATTTTAATTATGCTAACTCATTTGTGATCATGATGCCGGTGAATCACGTTCAGTCTCGCCTCCCTATGGAGTCATGCTCGCTTGCGTCCCTATACAGTGTGTGCGCGATCACGAGCAACAGGCTGCAGTTCACTTAACGGCCACAGGTGTTATTAATAACAAGGGTTTCTGAATCTTACATACTGCACCTTTAAAAAGGACAAAGATCCAAGGGAGTGTAAGAGTTACTGTCCAATTTCCCTGACCAGCTAGATGTTAAAATATTGTCAAAAATTTTGGCTAAACAATTAAGTGAAGTTATGACATCTCTTATACATGTAGATTAGGTGGGTTTTTTTTGGGGCCGTAGCTCTTCTGATAACATTAGGCATTTCATCAATATCACGTGGTCAGTGGCGAATGATCAGACTTCGGTCGTGCCATCTCACTTGACGCCAAAAATGCGTTTGATATGGTGGAATGGGATTATCTTTTCAAGATTTTGGAAATGTACAGGTTTGGGAATATGTTTATTGCTTTGTGTTACTTTGTAGACACCCGGTAGTGGTGGTAAAAACAAATGGATTAATTTCAGATTATTTTACTCTGGATAGGGGCACCCGGTAGGGTTGCCTTCTTTCCCCATTATTGCCCTGGAACCATTAGCAGCCGCGATAAGAAAGGAGGATGATTTTCCAGGGGTGAGAGGTGTGGCGCATATACTTTTGCTTTACGCAGATGATATTTTATTATTTGTCTCCGACCCTACTAGATCTATGCCTTGCCTCCACAGAATTATTCATTCCTTTTCTTTTTTGTTATTAACAATTTTTTATTGATTCCAATCATAAAACATACAAAAACAACATAAAATACGGAATTAGTTATTCACATTAAACCCCTTCCCCCGTACATTCCCCACCCGGCACAAACACACACTACTGTGGTCACCAACAACTAGAACATAAAAAAAGAAGGTATATTTTCAAACAATATCAATAATACACATACCCAAATAAACTACAAATCCCTCTCAACAGCCCCTCCTTGAGAACCCTCCAAAAAATCCAGATAACCCCCCCCACTTCCTGACAAACAAATCCCATTTCCCCAGCCTTTTAAAAATCATCTCCTCAAACGCCGCCACCCCTCCCATCTCCCCGCACCACTCCCTAAACAAGGGTGCCCCAGCCGACTTCCGTCCCCTGAGGATGACTCTTCTGCCAATCATGACTCCGGCTAGGACCCAACTTTTTAAATATCTATCCCCAATGTTAATAACCATCCCATCACCCAGGATACAGAGTCTGGGGCAAAATGAAAATTGAGTGTCCAATTCCTCACACATAAAGCTCTGCCAAAATTCTTGAATGTTAACACATCCCCAAAAAACATGTGTTGTGGCACCGCCAATCCCTTATCCAATACCAAATTTAAATCTTTCTCCCATAATCTCTTGAGAGAAGATGAAGCTCCGTCCACCAGACTCTGAATTAATAGGGAGTTATACACCGATGCCTCATGACCTTTTCCAAAAGCAGTAATTACCACTTCCAGAGTATCTACCGCTTTAGGGGGATGTATATTACTTACAAAAATAGTACAGAACAGGTGGCACAGCTGTAAATACCTAAAGAACTGAGATCTGGGAATCTTAAAGTGTTGAACCAAATTTTCAAAAGATCTTAACACTCCAATCTCATATAGGTCACCAAGTGTAGTAACCCCCCTCACAATCCACTCTGACCAACAGAAAAGTGAATTATTAATACGTAATTTTGGTTTCAGCCATATGCTTGAGGCTACATTTAAATAAATGTCCGAATTAAACACTCTGGACACTTTTGTCCAATCCGCGTGCAAATGCTAGATAAGGGGGTGTGACTTAACTTCTCCGGTTAGTTTAATAGAAAGGCTTTGCAGTGGCAAAATAGGGGCAAGGACTTCCTGTTCAATACAAATCCAGGGAGGGGCTCTCTCAGGTGGAAGCGACAAATGGGCCAAATGTCTGAGACCGAATGCATAATAATAAAACAAAATCTTGGGTAGGCCTAGCCCACCTTTGTCAATCGGCCAATGTAACTTGTTGAAATATAATCTGGGACGTTTACCATTCCAAATAAAGGTCTTCGCTATGCTATCAAATTGCTTGAAATAAGAGAGGGGGACATCTACAGGGAGAGACTGTAGCAGGTAGTTGAATTTTGGAATACAATTCATTTTAATAACATTAACCTTCCCAAACATTGATAAATGTAATGAAGCCCACCTACTCACATCACTCGAAAAAACTTTGAAAAAGTCAAAATTAACTCTAACTAAATCACACAAATTTGCTGGGAATAAAATGCCCTGTTTGTGCCACTGGAAGGCGCCCAATTGATAACAAAGACAAAGCTTCGGATTTAGACCAATTGACTCTGTATCATGAGAATTTAGAGAAGGAATTAATAATCCTGTGGAGGCAAGGCATAGATCTAGTGGGGTCGTAGACGAATAACAAAATATCTTCTGTGTAAAGCAAAAGTTTACGTGCCACACCTCCCGCCATCTGCCCTGGAAAATCATCCTCCTTTCTTATCGCAGCTGCTAATGGTTCCAGGGCAAGACAGAACAATAATGGGGAAAGAGAACAATCCTGCCGGGTGCCCCTATCCAGAGTAAAATAATCTGAAATTAATCCATTTGTTTGTACCGCTGCTACATGGTGTCTATAAAGTAACTCAGTCCATTAAATTAAAGTATTTCCGAACCCGTATATTTCCAAAACCGTAAAAAGATAATCCCATTCTACCATATCAAACGCCTTTTCGGCATCAAGTGAGATTGCTGCGACCGGAGTCTGATCATTCGCCAGTGACCACATGATATTGATGAAACGACTAATGTTATCAGCAGAGCTACGACCCCGAATAAACCCCACCTGATCTATATGTATAAGAGATGTCAAAACTTTACTTAATCGGTTAGCCAAAATTGTTGATAAAATTTTAACATCTAGCTGGATTAATGAAATGGTAACTCTTACACTCGCTTGGATCTTTGTCCTTTTTAAGAATCAGACTGATCCGGGCTTGTGTCATGGTTGGCGAAAGCTTTCCATTCTTTAATGATTCTGTATAAACTTCTAACAAATGTGGAGCCAGTTCTGTAGCATAAGATCTAAAAAACTCAGCGGCAAAGACATCTGGCCCCGGAGCCTTGCCTGTAGGCGAGGCCTTAATTTCTCCTCCAAGTTTATCTCAGAATCAAGAGAATTTCTTTGCTCAGTCGTCAGTTTAGGGAGATCTAATGGTTCCACAAAGTTTCTAATATCTTCATCAGTAGACAAAGACGTGGAACTATAAATGGTAAATGGTCTGCACTTATATAGCGCCTTTTTTAACCTTAGCGGTTCTTCAAAGCACTTTACACTGTGTCTCATTCACCCATTCACACACACTCACACACCAATGACAGCAGATAAATATCAAGATAGAATTCTTTAAAAGCATTATTAATATCAATGGCCAAGGTAAATATTTCACCACTAGCAGTTTTCAATGAGGGAATGGTAGAAAAAGTCTCTCTCTGCTTTGTATATCTAGCCAAAAGCTTCCCTGCTTTATCCCCGACTCAAAGTATGACTGTCTTGCCCTGAACAGCCAAAACTCCACGTTCCGCAAAAAAATAGTATTATATCTGTATTCCAATCGGGTCAATTCTCTGAGGCCATCAGACGACATTTGACGCTTCGGCTCTGCCTCAGCATTTTTAATATTCCTTTCCAACTCCACGAGTTTTCGTGTTTTGGATTTTTTATGAATGAGGCATACTCTATAATCCGGCCCCTAAGGACGGCCTTAAGTGCCTCCCAAGCCACACCCACAAAGTATACTGAGGACCAATTGGTCTCCATATAAACATTGATTTCAGCCTTAAACATTCGTTGAAATTCAGGATTTTGCAAAAGCGATACATTAAAGATATGTGATTTCCTTTTTCTCCATATGTCGCAACACCTCTAAACTCACCAGGGTGTGATCTGAGACTAAAATGTTTCCAATTGAGTATTCAACAACAGATGAAATGAGAGACTTAGATATAAAAAAAAAAAATCTATTCTAGAATAAATCTTAAGGACTGATGAAAAAAATGTATAGTCCCTACCAGATGGGTTCAAAAGTCTCCAAATATCTGCAAGACCAAGATTTTTACACATCCTTTGAAGTGTCACTGTTGCTCTAGGGGGCTTACATACTTTTGCTTCATTATGATCAAGGACTGAGTCCATCAACAGATTAAAGTCTCCTCCCAATATTATATCATGAGGGGTGCCAGCAGCTTGCAACATCCCTAGAAGATCTATAAAAAAGCCCTGATCATCAGCATTAGGTGCATAGATATTAGCCAAAATCAACCTTTGCCCCTGAATTTCTGCTAAAACAATAATGACTCTTCCTAATTTATCATTAATCTGTTTGAGACATTTGAATTGTAAATGCTTACTTATCAGTGTATTGACTACCCTGCTCTTACTTGAGCCAGCACTAAAGAAAACATGTCCACCACATATCTTCCCAAATTTTTCAGCTTCCTGTGAGGAATGATGCGTTTCGTGGAGAAACACTATATCATATTTCTTATGTTTAAGAAAAGAAATAACCTTCCTTCTTTTTATGGGGTGCCCCAGCCCATTCACATTCCATGTGGAGAGAGATAATCCACTCATACTAACATTTGACATTTTGACATATTAGAAAAGTAGATTGTATAACAAAAATACAATTATAACGACCACATTCCAACATTAGTGCAACAATCAAACCCCAAACATCCCCCAGAAAAAGAAAAAAAAAACGGAAATAAAACATGCGCATTAACCCCGCCCATCCCTCCAAACTCAAATAGTCCATGTACGCCTACGAGAGCCCCCAAGACAACTTTGCCATTGGATTTCTCAAGTCTGGTGCTTCTATACAAATTTTGTGAGACATAATTACACAATAGAAAATAATCTATAAAACAAACTCCAACCAATAAGCGGAAAAAACTCAAAAAACGTGTAGATTCATCCACTTAATTGTCTCGAAGGTGTGTTCCGCCTCGACACAAGCTCCAGCCACTAGTGGAACTGGCACACGCACACACATACACACAAAAAGGGAGCCGTTCAGTTTCTCGGGCAGTCAAATTAATGTTCAGTAAGCCGGTCCATTCGGCCGTTACACGAGTGCACATGACCTTATCACTCCAATGTCCTGCAAGAAATATTCTGCAAAACAAACTCCAGCCGATAGGAAGCATAAGCACCAAGAACATGCAGATTCATCCACAAACTGTCCCGAAGGAGTGATACTGCACAAAACAAACTCCAGCCACTAGGCGGAACCAACACGAAAAGAAACCCCAGCAGACAAGAGAATGTTCAGTGAGTCAGGCCCACTAGGCAGCAACATGAAAATCACCAAATGGCTTCTCACTCCATTGTCTTTATGAAGGACATAGCTTGCTGTGGGCATGTAAATGTTTTACGGCCATCCTTAGTATCTGTTCTCAGTTTGGCCGAAAACATCAGAGCAAAAGCGACCTTCTGTTGACGTAAGAGTTTCTTGCATTCCTTGAATCGATCACATTTACTCATCGAATTTGCAAAGTCTGGGAACAAGAAAACGCTGTGGTTCTTCCAAGAAAGCCTTCCTTTACTCCTCGCGTAAGACAAGATCTTTATTGGATGATCTCAGAAATTTGGCCAGAATTGATCAGGGCCTGTCTCCCTCAGCGGATCTCTGAGCCGGAACTCTGTGAGCTCGCTCGATTTCCAGCTTATGGCCTGTTATGTCGAGCAGACTCAGGAAGATCTCGTCTAGGAATTTTACCATATCTTGGCCTTCTTCATGCTCAGGAACTCCAACAATTCGGACGTTGTTTCGTAGATTACGATTCTCCAAATATTTCGCCATTGCAAAGCCATTCTATCAAACTAACCGGAGAAGTTAAGTCACACCCTGTTATCTTGCATTTGCACTCTATAGACAAAAGTGTCCAGAGTGTTTAATTTGGACATTTATTTAAATGTTGCCTCGAGCATATGCCTGAACCCAAAATTATGTATTAATAAGTCCCCTTTCTGCTGGTCAGAGTGGATTGTGAGGGGGGTTACTACACTCGGGGACCTATATGAGAGTGGAGTGTTGAGATCCTTTGAAAATTTGGTTCAACATTTTGGGATTCCCAGATCTCAGTTTTTTAGGTATTTACAGCTGCGCCACCTGCTCTGTACTATTTTGGGAGTAGCATACACCCCCCTAAAGTGGCAGACAGTCTGGGAGTGGTGATTACTGCTTTTGGAAAAGGTCATGAGGCATCAATGTATTACTCCCTGCTAATTCAGAGTCTGGGGGATGGAGCTTTAACCTCTATCAAGAGATTATGGGAGAAAGATACGATCTTGGTATTGGAGGATGGAGTGTGGGCTAGGATTCTAAAAAATGTCTGCATCTAGAGATACATAGATTCTATTGGACCCCCTCTAGATTGTATAGGCTTGGTCTTAAAGACACACCCACCTGCTGGTGATGCCAATCAGAGGATGGAGACACAACCCATGTCTTTTGGTGTTGTGTTAAGATCCAAGAATTTTGGTTGAAGGTTCAGAGTTTTGTGTGTGACGTATTGGGCACTCAGGTTTCATTTTGCCCCAGACTCTGTATTTTGGGCGATGGGGTGGTCATCAATGTAGAGAATAGACACACATAGAGTTGGGTCTTAACCAGTGTCATGTTCACCAGACAGATAGTTTTGAGGGGATGGAGGTCAGCTGGAGCGCCACCACTTCAGGAGTGGTACTTAGAGATGGGGAGGGTGGCGGCTTTTGAAGAAGGGTCATCTAGAAGACTGGGGAAATTGGACTCATTTGTGGGTAAATGGGGCAGATATCTGGCATTTTTGGAGGGTCTTGGGGAGAGGCAGTGGAGAGAGAGATGTAGTTGTTAATATGTGTGATTATTATATACAGTGTATATATATATATATATATATATATATATATATATATATATATATATATATATATATATATATATATGCAAAATATATATAATGTTTATTTTATTTATTTATTTATTTTTTTATAATCATGTATCACTGGGATGTTGTTGAGGGCCAGGGTGGGGTTGGTGATTGGGAGGGGGAGGGGTAATAGTGGGGGTTAAATATTGATTCTGTGTATATATGTTTTGTTTTTCTGTGTTTAATATATGAATCAATAATTATTTTTTTTAAACAGAATGGTTCTGGACTGGCCCCACTGACTTCCATTGTAAGTGCCTCACTGTAACTGAGATTATTAAAAAAATGAGAGATGAGTTGAATATATTTTTTGTGATAATATTATGCCACAAATGCTGTCAATTAAGCTTAACTTGTATTGAACCCAGAATACTCTTTAAATACTCAATGAAATCAAAATGTGAGTTCTGTTGACGCGAAGGTCATCTATACACTAGTGTACTCATAAAATTTGGCAAAATTAACTTTTAACAGATACACATTTCAAATGTAGTTTTTCTCTTCCTGAAAACGGACCAGAACTATTAGTGACTCAATTTTGCACAGATGTTTGTCCAATCAAATGCTTTATCAGTCATCACAAGACATAAAACAGCACTCGTCAAGCCATTTCATGGGGTCGCTTAGAATTAGCAGATTCTGTGCAGACTTAAACAGGTTATGATTTAAATAACTGTCAGTCAGTGTGTAGTTTGCTACAGTACTTGTTACTTTTTGCACTGTTTGAGAAACAATGATGTAGCATACATACATGTAACAACTTTTTCCCCCATCAAGGTGATTTTAAGCCATTCAATCGGTACAACATATCAGTGTATCCAATGTACAGCCGTCGTTTTCAACGTTCCAACACGTCATTCAGATACATCCAAGCAGGACGACCAGTTACCACAGCCGCCTACATAAAACAAGGATGTATGTACTGCAAATATGTCTCAAATTTACTTTTCACTTAATGCAGGTTTTTGGTTGTAATCGATAACACATCACTATATTTGTTCTCTCAGATAACAACTTTATTTTTGTTTTTTTGTAATCTAGCGCCACTAGAAGGCCCTACTGCTAGGGTTACAAAACCCAAGAAAACCAGTGCCGAGGTGACATGGGAGGAAATTCCACTGGACAGTCAGCGAGGATTCATCACTGGCTACACCATTTTCTATAAGACAGGGAACATTGAGAAATGTATGTACAACACAGCATGTTTAAACGTTAATAAGTTTGATTTTGATATACATTGTCTTTAATTCATTGAATATTTTGGCAGCTATGCAGGCAGAAGCTCATCTCCGTTCATGTGTGCTGACTGATCTGACCAGTGAAAGTGATTATGTTGTTCATGTCATGGTGTCAACAGTAGCAGGCACCAAAAATGGCTCTGATTTCAATTTCAAAACGGCAAAGTACGGTACGTATTTCATCTTTGCACAATTGTTTTTTATAAATAATCAATATTACAATTACAGCTGCCGGCAATGACTAAGGGTATGTGTACTACGTAAAAGTGTTGAGAACAGCATTCCTTTTGCATCAAATATTTAATTTTTTTTTTTTTAGTGATTAAACATTGTAACCATTCACAGCCATGTGGCTTGTGCACATGAATGCAATGGCAAAAACTAATGAAAATTGGCCCTAGTGAGCGGGATTTAATGCTCTGATGCTTGTTTTGTGAAAATGAGAATGGAAAAACACCTGACACACACACACAAAAAAGTACTCATAGAAAAGTAATTTGGAATTATTTTGAATTTGTTAGATGTCACTCGCAAAAATTAAAATTAGCGAATAAAAGTGTTATCTTTAAATAAATATCACACATTACTATAACACTGTTGGTTCAAGTAAAGTAAACCACCTTTTTCTTAATGAATATCTAGAGTGTATATAAATATATACACCGATCAGCCACAACATTAAAACCACCTGCCTAATATTGTGTAGGTCCCCCTCGTGCCGCCAAAACAGCACCAACCCGCTTCTCAGAATAGCATACTAAAATGATATTCTTCTCACCACAATTGCACAGAGTTTCATAGACTTTGTCAGTTCGAACCTGTCTGGCCATTCTCTGTTGACCTCTCTCATCAACAAGGCATAGTCCATAGTCCAAGTCCATAGAACTGACCCTCACTGGATGTTTTTTGTTTTTGGCACCATTTGGAGGAATTTCTAGAGACTGTTATGCGTGAAAATCCCAGGAGATCAGCAGTTACAGAAATACTCAAACCAGCCCGTCTGGTACCAACAATCATCCATGCGATTATCTAATCAGCCAATCGTGTGGCAGCAGTGCAGTGCATAAAATCATGCAGATACGGTCTGGAGCTTCAGTTAATGTTCACATCAACCATCAGTATCAGGAAAAAATATGATCTCAATGATTTGGACCGTGGCATGATTGTTGGTGCCAGATGGGCTAGTTTGAGTATTTCTGTATCTCTGATCTCCTGGGAATTTCATGCACAGCAGTCTCAGAATGGTGCAAAAAAAAAAAAGAAAAAAGAAAACATCCAGTGAGTGGCAGTTCTGCGGATGGAAATGCCTTGTTGATGAGACAGGTCAACAGAGAATGGCCAGACTGGTTCGAACTGACAAAGTCTACAGTAACTCAGATAACCACTCTGTACAATTGTGGTGAGAAGAATAGCACCTCAGAATGCTATTCTGAGAAGCGGGTTGGCGCTGTTTTGGCAGCACGAGGGGGACCTACACAATATTAGGCAGGTGCTTTTAATGTTGTGGCTGATCGGTGTATATATAGTACTGTGCAAAAGTCATAAGTGCTTAAAATGTTGATGTTGCATATTGATGATGTCTTCAAAAATAATGCCATAAGTAGTTTTCAATTATCAATTAATGTCATACAAATTCCAGTAAACATAAAAAAACTAAATCAGTCAGCAACAACATTTGCCTTCAAAACAGCATCAATTCTTCTAGGTACAGCTGGACACAGTTTTTCTTGATTGCTGGCAGATAGGTTGTTCCAAGAGAACTTGCCACAGTTCTTCTATCTATTTAGGCTGTCTCAGTTGCTTCTGTCTCCATGTAATCCCAGACTGACTCAAAGATGTTGATTCTGGCTCTGTGGGGGCCATACAATCTCGACTCGTTTTTCTTCTATTAAATAATATTTTAATACACTAAAAGCAGAATACATCAAATAACCATTTTAAGACAAATGTTTTTGTGAAAAATATAATGCACCTAAGACTTTTGCACAGTACTGTATATACTGTATATATGTTATCAGGGTTCCCACGTATCCTG
Source organism: Myxocyprinus asiaticus (assembly GCF_019703515.2). Lineage (NCBI taxonomy): Eukaryota > Metazoa > Chordata > Actinopteri > Cypriniformes > Catostomidae > Myxocyprinus > Myxocyprinus asiaticus. Next base: position 35,191,009 of record NC_059385.1, read on the forward strand.
GCAATTTGTATGCAGTTTTTCAGTCATGGAAAGTGAGAAAAATACCTAAATGTCCTGGAAAATAATTATTTGTCCTGGAAAATATTTTAGTACAATAAAACTGTTTGTGTCGCTGATGAGGTTTTTGTACAAGTATTGATATAGTGCAAATTTGCTGTAACTGCTGTAGTGTTAACTACAAAAACATTTGAATTGTCTAAAGTTTATTGAATAAATGACGACAGTCAGACCGCAGATTTCTTAAAAAAATTAATTCACATCCCGAGTCAATAGCGTGGTGATGCAGCCTTTACACCTCAGTATGTAAATTCATTTTCAATAATTCAATGATCAGAGTCTGCTTATACCGCCGTGACCACATGTAGGGCCCTATGATTTTGAAAACAGATGAAATCACTTAATCCAGTCATAAAAATTGTATTAGCTATAAAATGCGGAATGTCACGGAATGTGAAATGTTTGTGAAGAAAATTAATGTTTGAATGCACAGCAAATCAAATGAAAATCGTGATATGTCCAAGTGTGATTATTAAACCGCAAAAGGCTGTGATTTAATAATAATAATCAATTTGTTTCTTACACCAACCTATCGATTTGCTTCAGAAGACATTAACTGATCGACTGGAATCGAGTGGATTACTTTTATGCTGCCTAAATATGCGTTTTGGACAGTCAAATAGCCAGCAGCCTGATGGCACCCGTTTACTTACATTATAAGGACCTACAGAGCTTCAACATTTTTCTAAAAATCTTAATTTGTGTGTTGTTTCAGATTGTGCTGAGAGGATTTTGTTGAAAGCACTTCATTTGATAAAAATAATGCAATGTTGTTGAAAATTGTAATTAAAATAATTCAATTTTCATTTGATTAAAGTTTTAACAAATTCATTTGATTAGACACCATTTCTTTTACGAAATGTAATTAAACTGTTAAATACAGAATAATAATAAAAACCCTCCAATAACCACAATTTTAATGATATATGACTATTTCAACAGCGTGGCACATAAAATGTCCTGAAATGTCCTGGAAAAGTGTGCCTTGAAAAGAGTATATATAGTATATATACATATATATATATATATATATATATATATATATATATATATATATATATATATATATATATTCACACACACACACACACACCCCCCAACCATATATAGTGAATGCACGGCCCATAGGGCACTAGTGAAGTCGAGAAAATGTGCTTCATGTGTTAACATATAAATCAACTGTTTTTATTAAAGTCAAAAATATTATTTAACATCACTGAATCAAACTGACTACATTACGTTACACTGAATAAAAAAATTTTTTTTAGGACATGATCAAGAAAAAAAATCGGTCCTTAAGTAAGGTAAAAATTATGGGTTACCATGCATTTTTTACAGTGCACAAAAAAAAAAAGGCTAATTTCATTTACTTTTAATATGATTAGAAATGTTTGGAAAGTGACACCATTGTTCCTTTTGTGTGTATTTGTGTTGTTCCTAACTTTAAAATTGATCCCATCTCCATCTGACCTATATAAACTTAAGTATGGCCTTAATTAGAGCATAACAAAGAGTATACTGAATATAAAAGAATTTATTTTCAATAAATATATCCTTAATATTTAAATATATCATCATAAATAAATGAAGTATTTCATATATACAACTGGCTAAAATCAATGAACAAATCTTTCTCCCATGCAAATGCACATTGATTACGCATCAAGGTAGTGGATGAGCTGAGACAGATTGTTAGCTGGTAGAGCAGAAACAAACGATATGTAGAGCAAGGGTGTAAAAGTCACCTGCATGTTTGGACTAATAAACGTCACCCTGCGGACCAAACAATCTACTCTGTATAAAGTGGTACCTGCAACTGCTTTAAGGTGCTTTAACTTACCCATTTAGATTTGTTGGTGTTTTTATTTATTTTTTTCTCCCCTTTTCTCCCCAATTTTGTAATGCCCAATTCCCACTACTTAATATGTCCTCGTGGTGGCACGGTTACCTCAGTCCGGGTGGTGGAGGACAAGTCTCGGTTGCCTCCGCAGACAGTCAATCCACGCATCTTATCACATGGCTCACTGTGCATGACACACTGCAGAGACTCACAGCATGTGGAGCCTCATGCTCTCCACAATCCACGCACAACTTACCAAGCGCCCCATTGAGAGCGAGAACCACTTAATCGCAACCACGAGGAGGTTACCCCATGTGAGTCTACCCTCCCTAGCAACCGGGACAATTTGGTTGCTTAGGAGACCTGGCTGGAGTCACTCAGCACACCCTGGATTCGAACTCATGACTCCAGGGATGGTAGGCAGCGTCAATACTCGCTAAGCTACCCAGGCCCTGATTTGTTTGCGAAATGGGAAGGTAACATAAAAAGATATGGGTAACTTTGATACAAAATCAAATAAACTTTACAAATGAGAAATATGTATCATAAATAAAATAAGGACAAATTAACTTAACACTTACCGTGTAACAACCAACTCAAACATATGCAACTGAATAAACAACAGAAATACCTAAATTTCTACATGTCAGCAACACAGGTTGGTAGAAAAGAAAATACAAAATGACAGATCATACTAACTCAAGAACAAATTCAAATAGAAAATACTCTAACACCCTGTTTACACCAGCCGCTTCCAGTGTAGACAGCATCATTGATTATTATGTAGTTCTATTGCTTTTGACACGACACTCGTGTCCGGTGTAGACAGGATGTCAGGGTCCCTTTGTACTTGTCCTAATCATTTGAGTTCTAATGAGCAGACGAGTCGCAGGTGTGCAAAGGCAGATTTAAAAGAACACACACACATACACGCTCAGAGAGAGAGAACAAGAGGGCAACGAGCAATAGAAAGAGCGTGTGAAAGAAAGAGTGAGACAGAGAGAGTGCGAAAGAGACACTCCAGACCTTGGTAACAGAACGTAACACCAGGCAATAATACAAAATACAATAATAATAATGATAACGCAGGCCAAATCATGCGCAAGACCGGCCAGATCACCGGGATTTCTCCCGGTGCTCCCGATGGCCAGTCCGGGCCTGGATATCTGTACCATTCATATCAATGGCACAAAAGATTGATTTTGATTGGACAAGTAGCTCTTAACATGTTGTTTTGGGTTCCGTCTTCTCTGGGAGTCATTGGAGCTTTGAGAGTGCTATTTGAGTTGTATCCACATCTGATTGCCTAGTTCATTGGGCTTGCAATCACTGTATTTTTGTCCCACCTTGAAGCCCGGCTTCACTGGTTGATGATTGGTCAATATTTCAAGTGGGTGGGACTTTGCAACAAATTATAATATCAAAACTGTGATGTACATGATTAACAGTGTATGAAATGTAAATGCACCACTCAGAAATACACATGCAGTTATTTGCAGTCTGGTGCAGCATCATTATTTCAGCTTTCATTATCAGATATTTTGCCTATTTTGTTGCAAAAACAGCTTAGAGATTAGTTAATTATTCTCGTGAAGTAGTAGCAGTTTGAGCAGCCTTGGGAGCAACATTGCAGACACCAAAAACCATCTGTGACCTCATGTATTGGTGTGTTGTCTGTAGGTGATGGAGAGGTCGAGTTGATCGTGGTGGTGGTGTGCTTCATCTTCCTGTTCCTCACCGTCATCATTATCATATTCTGCCTTCGGAAAAGAGAAGTGTGAGTCAACACTTCCCTTTCACATCACATCCTCTGCTCTCAAAATGAAGACAAAGCAACAATTCTCACCACTTCAGTTAAATTAGGAGAACAATTGGTCTGAAAATACTTACACCCATTTCCTATTACACAATCTTATGTGAGTCGTGTGAAATGTCATTATAGTATTGTGTGTTATCTGTGTTCAGGATTAAGAGGCTGTTGTGGCCGCGTGTCCCGGACCCCAATGACAGCTCTATTGCCCACTGGTCACCTGATTTCTCTGTAAAGGTCGGTAAGCTATTCACCATCAAAACTATTAACAGGTGAATCTTGTGAAAACATGTCCAGGTCACATTTCACCCCAAAATAATAATATAATATAATCATAAGGAAAAGAAAAATAAGAAATTTAATTTTGCATATACCATTAAGTTTACTGTAATAAATTAATTTTGGCAATGAAGGATTGTGAACCCTGTTCCCTTTCCCCCTTCTGCGGAACAAATCTTAATGATCCTAAAAGTAGGCTGCATGTGCATGCAAAATATCATTTCTTTTATATCATTCTTTTTTTTATTTTATTTTGGGGTAAAATATGACTTCTAACCTGGGTCAGAAATTAACCCAAATTTTTTCAGCATTTGCAGCATCTGATACATTTCTTAATACTAGGCCTGGGTGTACACATCATTGCATGAAATATAAGATCTACAAATTCAGATTTAGAATTATTTGTTAATAAATTGATTTAATTGAAGGATTTGACATAAAAGGATAATTAAGTATTTTATGATTAGAAAGCCCTCATAAAAATCAAATCCAGGGAGCAAATATTGCCCCTAAACAGAAAAGTACATTTCTGACTGCTTCCAACACGCCACACAATGGCATGCTGCTCAAAATTGCATTTACAGATTGCTTAAATATATTTACGGTCTGACACACAAAGTGTAACACCTTCTAAACCTTTCAGCAGACCGATTTACCCAAAGAAGACGTTAGTGTGGTGGAAGTAGATGTGTTTGACGGGAAGTCTTTATTTGAGGAAGACAAAGTTGTGCTGCCACTCAAGAAGGACAAATATCTGTCTGAGGAGCACAGCAGCGGTATCGGTGGCTCATCCTGTATGTCGTCGCCCCGCCACAGCGTGTCAGACAGTGACGATGGTGACTCAGGCCAGACCATGGCCAGCACCGTGCAGTACTCGGCCGTAGTGGCAAGCGGCTACAAGGGCCAGACCCCTGACCATCAGGCGCCTGTGTTTGCTCGCTCGGAGTCCACCCAGCCCCTCCTGGATTGTGAGGAACATACAGAACATCTGTACGAAGGCAGCAGCCAGTCTAGAAACTCTTACTTTAGGCGAGGCAGAGGACTCGAGCTGGCCGATGGCGAGGAACCAAACAGGAGTTCTCTGACTTTCTGTCCAAACAAGGAACAGGTGTTTCCTATCGTAGAGGATCCGGCCGTCTCCACGTCAAGTTACATGGCACAGCAGAATGGCTATCGTCCTCAATAAAGAGAAACATTCATACAGACAGGCTCATCTCAGTTTTGAAAACACCTTCAGCTATCTGTCAGGGTTCCCACAGATTTGGAAAACCTGTGGAAAAATAGTTTTAAAATCATGTAAAATATTTCATCTGCAAGATATTGCTCTTGTGAGGATAAAACTTGCTCAAAAGCCATAGCCATAATGTTGGATGTTGTGAGCAAATTGTTCTTTCAAGTCAGTTATTTTTGGTCAGACCAGTTCAGAACACCTTCTGAATGATTCATTAGTGAATCGGTCTGAATCAAAATGATTTTTAAAATTCCCAAATAATCACAATGACTAGAATCATCATGGAAAAGTTGTGAAAATGTCTTTGCCATTGCTGGAGTGTCTCCTCAAGCTTGCAGAGGTTCGTGGTTAGTGAACATTTTGAGGTGACATGCAGCTTTAACACTTCCATTGTAGACAACTTAAAGCTGTTGCAGTGTGACAAAAGTTGTTTTTCACACGGTTTTACTTTCAGAACAACTATTTACTCCTTGATATGAAATCAATGAAACTGACCATTGTTACACATTTCCTGTATCCAGTGGCTGAATGTATCATGTGTTTCTTAATGTCTTGCCCTCCCTTTAAATGTTCCAGTAACATACATGCACAACTCTTTAAAAAGGTGTTAAAGAATTTACTATTGAATTGTGAATTTTACCACAATTTGCCTAATTGAGATATTTTGTCATATGCCCTTACTCGTCAAAATATTTCAACTATTTTAAGTGTAAAAGTTGTTTTATGCAATTTTATGTAATTTTCAGATAGTAAGACAAACCTGATGGTTTAAAAAGTGTATTTGACAGGTTAGAGCTGAACGAATGTAATTGACCGTTTAGTAAATGGCAATCTGCGGAAAGTATTTTCACTACTATTACAGTATTATGAATATTAATATTTTTAGCAACATACGACAGAATGTCATTTCAAGTCTAGCTCCAGTTATTGACAACACTGTCAAGTTTCTTGGGATTTTGTTTCCCCAACTGGGACAAATCTAACACTACACTGCATTATCAACTAAGAAATGCATATCTCTTTCAGTGCATGCCTTTTTACATGTATCCACTCTTGTGTATATCACAAATACTGAGTTAAATAAAGACTTTATATGCAAATGTTTTGTGGGCCATATGCCTTATCGTTCACAGGTGGCACCAAACATAATCTATGCAAACTAGCAGCATTTGTTTGAAGATGCCATTTGCTGTGCTGTTTTGTAGCCAGTGCAATGACATAAATTTTGAAGTGTGATCTACGTGAACAAAACTGGCCACTGTTCATTGCTGTGGTTATGCTACTTCAGTAATTACTTTTATGAAAAAAGTAAATCCAATTTCTTTTAAGCTACTTTCTAAAACCCCCAATAACACTTTCTATAAGTCCACTCGAATTCTTGAATATGTCTGCGAATTTCTCCCCTACAAGGGGGCACAAAGCGCTCAACTATCACAGACGCAGGTATTAAAAAAAAAAGAATGTTTTAAATGTGTTCAATGTAGATATAAACTCGGCAAAAAAAGAAACAGCCTTTCACTTTCAACTGCTTTTATTTTCAGCAAACTTAACGTGTAAATATTTGTGAACATAAAAAGATTCATCAACCAAGACATAAACTGAACAAGTTTCACAGACATGTGACTAACAGAAATGAAATAATGTGTCCTTGAACAAAGGTGGGGTCAAAATCAAAAGTAACAGTCAGTATCTGGTGTGGCCAGATCTCTTCACTGGCCATGGCAGAACACTGGCATTCCTGTCTTGCAGGAAATCACACGCAGAATGAGCAGTATGGCTGGTGGCATTGTCATGCTTGAGGGTCATGTCAGGATGAGCCTGCAGGAAGGGTACCACATGAGGGAGGATGTCTTCCCTGTAACGCACAGCGTTGAGATTGCCTGCAATGACAACAAGCTCAGTCCGATGATGCTGTGACACACTGCCCCAGACCATGATGGACCCTCCACCTCCAAATCGATCCCGCTCCAGAGTACAGGCCTCAGTGTAACGTCCATTCCTTCGACGATAAATGCGAGTCTGACAATCACCCCTGGTGAGACAAAACTGCAACTCGTCAATTAAGATAACTTTTTGCCAGTCTTGTCTGGTCCAGCGAAGGTGGGTTTGTGCCCATAGGCGACATTGTTGTCGGTGATGCCTGATAAAGACCTGCCTTACAACAGGCCTACAAGCCCTCAGTCCAGCCTCTCTCAGCCTATTCTGGACAGTCTGAGCACTGATGGAGGGATTGTGTGTTCCTGGTGTAACTCGGACAGTTGTTGTTGCCATCCTGTACCTGTCCCACAGGTGTGATATTCGGATGTACCGATCCTGTAAAGGTGTTGTTAAACATGGTCTGCCACTGCGAGGACGATCAGCTGTCCTTCCTGTCTCCCTGTAGCGCCGTCTTAGGTGTCTTACAGTACAGACGTTGTAATTTATTGCACTGGCCACATCTGCAGTCCTCATGCCTCCATGCAGCATGCCTAAGGCACGTTCACGCAGATGAGCAGGGACCCTGGGCATCTTTCTTTTGGTGTTTTTCCAGAGTCAGTAGAAAGGTGTCTTTAGTGTCCTAAGTTTTTATAACTGTGACCTTAATTGCCTACCGTCTCTAAGCTGTTAGTGTCTTAATGACTGTTCCACAGGCACATGTTCATTAATTGTTTATGGTTCATTGAACAAGCATGGAAAACATTGTTTAAACCCTTTACAATAAAGATCTGGAAGGTTATTTGTATTTTTACAAAATTATCTTTAAAATAGTGTCCTGAAAAAGGGACGTTTCTTTTCTTGCTGAGTTTATAAAATGTGTGTAACCCAAGTAATATAATTCTATCTAAATTAAAACATCCAAATAAATGTTTTTCTTTTTCATTTGTAATCCCTTACACTAAGTAATTTGATTATACTCAGTAAATCATGTTACACCGAAAACTGCTAGATGTTCGTCAAAATCTCCATGTTCTCAATATTCATAAGCCAAGGTACACGCACCATTTTATAATAAATGGAAATTCTTGTCAGAGGTTTAAAACAGAAGTTTGGTAAATAACCACTTTATTTACCTTTATTTGACACAGGACATAAGCAAAACAAGTTTTTTATTTTTTATTTATTTTTTTTTTACTTATGTACTTCAGCCATTTAGGTCAAATAGATCAGGAAAAACAAAACCTGGATACTTGTCACATTTAGCAACAGAACAGATAGATAAGGTACAACTGTAGTTAAGCGCTTCAGGTAAATGCTTACAAAACTCAATATGCTCTTAGCTAAAACACACAAACGTGAAACAAATCCACTAATCCAGTTGTGCTCAAGTCAAAACCAGTGGTACAAATATTTCCAAATAAAGATAATCTGTGCAAAGCAAACAGCTAAAAGATATGTCGATGAATATTATATCCTTCAGATTAGACCTACATCTTTCATAATGTGACTTCTCAAATGCAATGGATTTACCTTGATGCCAACACTTTAACAAACATCTTAAATGTCATGAGTAAACTCACAAACAAGAAAAACTAGAAAGAAAGATAAAAGAAAGCAGAAGAGCAGTTATTCCCATTCTTCATCATCTGCAGGGCTCTGAGTGGATGTTTGTGGAGGCTCTTCATTCTTGAATGATCCTCCCTGTAAACAAAGACATGGACTCGTATAGTGTTGTGGAACAGTAATCCAAACACACAAAGGGTTCGTTCACCCAAAAATGTTAAAAATAATAATTTCCTCACCCATGTAACATTCTATACATGACTTTTTCCTTGAACACGTAAAGACAAGGTGACCGAGGCCACCAGTCCCTAACATTCTGCCGAACATCTTGTGTTCCACAGAAGTCAGCATTAACTTCCCGTCATGTCATTTATGAAACCTGACCATCTCTATTTTCTTTACATGGTTTGTTCATTTTAACAATTGATAATACTTCCGTTACTAGTTAGCATAGCACAAATAGTAGCACCACAGCTACTATTTTTCTCTTAATTAGGATGACAGTACTATCCATAAAATATTATGATATAATGGTATACCTTCCGTGTGTCTGTAGACGCAAACACTTTTCCACGTGGGTTGAATCCTGTTGTTCCATGAGCACTGAATGCAATTTCCTCCAGCCATTTGGGAACTTCCTGTTGGGCCTGAAAACGGGTAAAATGTGTCATGAAATAAAGTGTTTATTAAAACCCAAAAGTATACTGAATGTTAATTTATTCACTTTTCCGGTTCTGTTGAGAGTAAGCTGTGCACGACTGGCCGCCGCTTCTCACGGACGCTTGTGTTTGTTGTTTTTTGCTGTTTCGCGTTATTTTACTAGTCTTCCTCTGGTTGTGTTTTTCAATTAACATTTTTTATTGATTCATAGACTTGTCACAAAGAAAAAAAACACATCATATATACACTGAATCACATTTAACCCCCACTATTACCCCTCACCAATCACCCACCCCACCCTGACCCCCAACGAACACCCCTGTGGTCACAAATAGGAATACACACAAAAAAAGAAAATATAAATCATGTATGATTAAAACTACTCTCTCCACAGCCCCTCCCCGAGAGTCACCCAAAAACACCAAGTAGTTGCCCCATTTCCTATCAAACAAATTCTGAACCCCCAGCCTTCTGCTTGACCCCTCATCGAAAGCAGCCACCCTCCCCATCTCCGCACACCACTCCGGAAATGAGGGCGCTCCATCCGACTTTCATCCCCTTAAAATAATTTGCCTGCCAATCATGATACTGGTCAGAGCCCAATTTTTTACGTGTTTATCCCCCAAATTTATGACCGCCCCATACCCCAAAATACAGAGTCTGGGGCAAAGTGAAATTTGAGTGCCCAAAACAAAACTCTGAACCTTCAACCAGAATTCTTGGATCTTAACACATCCACAAAAAATATGGGTTGTGTCTCCATCTTCTGTTTGGCATCGCCAGCAGGTGGGTGTGTCTTTAAGACCAAGCCTATACAATCTAGAAGTGGTCCAACAGAATCTATGTAAAATCTTTTTTAGGGGTGCACCCTTGCATCTCTAGATGCAGACTTGATGTTTTAGAATCCTAGCCCACACTCCCTCCTCCTATACCATGTTTAAATCTTTCTCCCGTAATCTTTTGATAGAAGTTAAAGCTCTGACCCCGATACTCCTTGCATACAGGTGCATCTCAATAAATTAGAATGTCGTGGAAAAGTTCATTTATTTCAGTAATTCAACACAAATTGTGAAACTCGTGTATAAAATAAATTCGATGCACACAGACTGAAGTAGTTTAATTCTTTGGTTCTTTTAATTGTGATGATTTTGGCTCACATTTAACAAAAACCCACCAATTCACTATCTCAACAAATTAGAATACATCATAAGACCAATAAAAAAAAAACATTTTTAGTGAATTGTTGGCCTTCTGGAAAGTATGTTCATTTACTGTATATATACTCAATACTTGGTAGGGGCTCCTTTTGCTTTAATTACTGCCTCAATTCGGCGTGGCATGGAGGTGATCAGTTTGTGGCACTGCTGAGGTGGTATGGAAGCCCAGGTTTCTTTGAGCTGAAGGCCACTGTCATCTGCATTTTTTGGTCTCTTGTTTCTCATTTTCCTCTTGACAATGGGGTTCAGGTCTGGTGAGTTTGCTGGCCAGTCAAGCACACCAACACCATGGTCATTTAACCAACTTTTGGTGCTTTTGGCAGTGTGGGCAGGTGCCAAATCCTGCTGGAAAATGAAATCAGCATCTTTAAAAAGCTGGTCAGCAGAAGGAAGCATGAAGCGCTTAATTTCTTGGTAAACGGGTGCAGTGACTTTGGTTTTCAAAAAACACAATGGACCAACACCAGCAGATGACATTGCACCCCAAATCATCACAGACTGTGGAAACTTAACACTGGACTTCAAGCAACTTGGGCTATGAGCTTCTCCACCCTTCTTCCAGACTCTAGGACCTTGGTTTCCAAATGAAATACAAAACTTGCTCTCATCTGAAAAGAGGACTTTGGAACACTGGGCAACAGTCCAGTTCTTCTTCTCCTTAGCCCAGGTAAGACGCCTCTGACGTTGTCTGTGGTTCAGGAGTGGCTTAACAAGAGGAATACGACAACTGTAGCCTAATTCCTTGACATGTCTGTGTGTGGTGGCTCTTGATGCCTTGACCCCAGCCATTCCTTGTGAAGTTCACCCAAATTCTTGAATCGATTTTGCTTGACAATCCTCATAAGGCTGCGGTTCTCTCGGTTGGTTTTGCATCTTTTTCTTCCACACTTTTTCCTTCCACTCAACTTTGTTAACATGCTTGGATACAGCACTCTGTGAACAGCCAGCTTCTTTGGCAATGAATGTTTGTGGCTTACCCTCCTTGTGAAGGGTGTCAATGATTGTCTTCTGGACAATTGTCAGATCAGCAGTCTTCCCCATGATTGTGTAGCCTAGTGAACCAAACTGAGAGACCATTTTGAAGGCTCAGGAAACCTTTGCAGGTGTTTTGAGTTGATTAGCTGATTGGCATGTCACCATATTCTAATTTTTTGAGATAGTGAATTGGTGGGTTTTTGTTAAATGTGAGCTAAAATCATCACAATTAAAAGAACCAAAGACTTAAACTACTTCAGTCTGTGTGCATTGAATTTATTTAATACACGAGTTTCACAATTTGAGTTGAATTACTGAAATAAATGAACTTTTCCACGACATTCTAATTTATTGAGATGCACCTGTATTCAGAGTAATACACTGATGCCTCATGACCTTTTCCAAAAGCAGTAATCACCTCTCTCAGAGTATCTGCTGCTTAATGGGGGTGTGTGCTACTCCCAAAAACAATACAGAGCAGGTGGTGCAACTGTAAATACCTACAGAACTGAGATCTGGGAATCCCAAAATGTTTAATCAAATTTTCAAAAGATCTCAACACTCCACTCTCATACAGGTCACCGAGTGTAGTAACCCCCCTCACATTCCACTCTGACCAGCAGAAAGGGGACTTATCAAAACATAGTTTAGGGTTCAGCAATATGCTTGGAGGCAACATTTAAATAAATGTCCGAATTAAACACTCTGGACACTTTTGTCCATACCGAGTGCAAATGCGAGATAACGGGGTGTGACTTAACTTCTCTGATTAGTTTGATAGAAAGGCTTTGCAATGGCAAAATAGGGGCAAGAACATCCTGTTCAATACAAAACTAGGGAGGGGCTCTTTCAGGTGGAAGCAACCAATGAGCCAAATGTCTGAGACCGAATGCATAATAATAAAACAAAATCTTGAGTAGGCCTAGCTCACCTTTGTCAATCGGCCTGTGTAAATTATTAAAATGTAATCTAGGATGTTTACCATTCCAAATGAAGGACTTCGCTATGCTATCAAATTGCTTGAAATAAGAGGAGCACATCTACAGGGAGAGATTGTAACAGGTAGTTGAATTTTAGAATACAATTAATTTTAATAACATTAACCTTGGCAATCATAGATAAATGTAATGAAGCCCACATCGCTTGAAAACCTTTTAATTAAGGGGTCAAAATTAACTAACTAAATCAGACAAATTTGCTGGGAATAAAATGCCCAACTACTTACTGCCCTGTTTGGGCCACTGGAAGGCACCCGGCAGGAAAGCCGTTACTGGGCAGTACGCTGTCAGAGCAAAAGTTTCGGATTTAGACCAATAGACTCTGTATCCTGAGAACTTAGAGAAGGAATTAATAATTTTGTGGAGGCAAGGCATAGATCTAGTAGGGTGGGAGACAAATAATAAAACATCATCTGCTTATGCGCCACACCTCCCGCCACCACCCCTGGAAAATCCTCCTCCTTTCTTATCGCGGCTGCTAATGGTTCCAGGGCAATACAGAACAATAATGGAGCAAGAAGGCAACCCTGCCGGGTGCCCCTATCCAGAGTAAAATAATATGAAATTAATCCATTTGTTTGTACCACCGCTACCGGGTGTCTATAAAATAATCTATCCAATAAAACTATTCCCGATCCCATATATTTCCAAAATCTTAAAAAGATAATCCCATTCTACCATATCAAACGCTTTTTGTCATCAAGTGAGATGGCCGCGACCGGAGTCTGATCATTCGCCACTGACCACATAATATTGATGATACGCCAAATATTATCAGAAGAGCTGCGGCCCTGAATAAACCCCACCTGATGTATAAGAGATGTCATAACTTTAATCGGTTAGCCAGAATTTTGACAATATTTTAACGTCTAGCTGGATCAGGGAAATTGGACGGTAACTTTTACACTTGCTTGGATCTTTGTTCTTTTTAAGAATCAGACTGATCCAGGCTTGTGTCATGGTTGACGGAAGCTTTCCATTCTTTAATGATTCCATATAAAATTCTTACAAAAGTGGAGCCAGTTCTGTAGCATAAGATCTAAAATATTCAGTGGCAAAGCCATCTGGCACCGGAGCCTTGCCTGTAGGCCAACCAAGCTCCTCCAAGTTTATCTCAGAATCAAGATAATTTTTGTCCTCATTTGTTAATTTAGGGAGTTCAAATGGTTCCACAAAGTGTCTGTCTTCATCATTAGACGAAGACAAGGAACTATAGAGCTCAAGATAGAATTCTTTAAAAGCATTATTAATATCAATGGCTGAGGTAAATATTTCACCACCAGCACATTTCACTGAGGGAATGGTAGAAAAAGAATCTCTCTGCTTTATATATCTAGCCAAAAACTTCCCTGCTTTGTCTCCGGACTCAAAATACGTCTTGCCCTGAATAGCCAAAACTCCACCTTTCGTGACATAGTATTATATCTGTATTTCAATCAGGTCAATTCTCTGAGGCCATCAGACAACATTCGGCACTTCAGCTCTGCCTCAGCACTTTTAATATTCCCTTCCAACTCCACAAGTTCTCGTGCTTTGGATTTTTTTAATGAACGAGGCATAATGTATGATCCGGCCTCTAAGAACCATCTTATGTGCCTCCCAAGCCATGCCAACAGAAGATACTGATGACCAGTTGGTCTCCATATAGACAATGATTTCAGCCTTTAGCATTTGCTGGAATTCAGGACTTTGCAAAAGCGATACATTAAAGCGGCAACTATATCATTTATTTTTCTCTGTATGTGGCAACACATCTAAACTCACCAGGGCGTGATCTGAGACGAAGATGTTTCCAATTGAGCAATCAACAACAGATGAAACGAGGGACTTGGATATAAAAAAAAATCTATTTTAGAATAAATCTTACGGACTGATGAAAAAAAATGTATAGTCCCTACCAGATGGGTTCAAAAGTCTCCATATACCTGGAAGACCAGGATTTTTATACATAATGTGAAGTATCACTGCTGTTCTAGGGGCTTTCACACTTTTGCTTCACTATGATCAAGGACTGAGTCCATCAAAAGATTAAAGTCTCCTCCCAATATTATATCAAAAGGGGTGCCAGCGGCTTGCAACATCTTCAAGATCTATAAAAAAAAAAAAAAAAAAAAAGCCCTGATCATCAGCGTTAGGTGCGTAAATATTAGCCAAAAATCAAACTTTGCCTCTGAATTTCTGCTAAACCAATAATGACTCTTCCTAATTTGTTTTTTATCTGTTTGGGACATTTGAATTGTAGGTGCTTACTTATCAATGTAATGACACCCCTGCTCTTTGAGCCAGCACTAAAGAAAACATGTCCACCCCAAATCTTCCCAAATTTTTCAGCTTCCTGTGGGGAAAGATGCGTTTCTTGAAGAAACACTATCATATGTCTTACGTTTAAGAAAATAACCTTCCTTTTTATGGGGTGCCCCAACCCATTCACATTCCACATGGAGACAATCTGCTTATTTTAACATATGACATCTT
Source organism: Myxocyprinus asiaticus (assembly GCF_019703515.2). Taxonomy (NCBI): domain Eukaryota; kingdom Metazoa; phylum Chordata; class Actinopteri; order Cypriniformes; family Catostomidae; genus Myxocyprinus; species Myxocyprinus asiaticus. The sequence continues at coordinate 35,206,031 of NC_059385.1, forward strand.
TGAAAAAATAGATTGTGTCAAAAATAAAATTATAATGGCCACATTGCAACATCAGTGCAACAATCAAACCCCAAACTTCCCCTGAACCGAACCAAACAAAAAAACGTGTGCATTAACCCCGCACACGACAGCACCAACTAGCATCCATCCCTCTAAACTCAGTCCATGTACGCCTACGAGAGCCCCCGCGACAACTTTGCCATCAAATTGCTTCTATACAAATTTAGTGAGACCGAATTACACAACAGAAGATAATCTATAAAACAAACTCCAGCTAATAGGAGACATAAGCACAAAGAATGTGTAGATTCATCCACATAACTGTCCCGAAGGTGTGTTATTCCACAAAACAAACTCCAGCTGCTAGGCGGAACCAGCACAACAAAAAAAAAAGTGCTCAGCATCCTCGGACAGTCAAGTGAATGTTCAGTGAGTCAGGTCCACTCGGCTGCAACATGAGAACCACAAATAACTTAGTCACTGACTTTATGAAGGACATTGCTTGCTGTGGGCACATAAATATTTTAGTACCTTAGTATCTATTCTCAATTTGGCCTGGAACATCAGTGCAAAAGCATTCCGCTGATGTAAGAGTTTCTTGCATTCCTTGAATCGATCACGTTTCTCATTGAATTCGCAACGTCTGGGAACAAGAAAATGCTGTGGTTCTTCCAAGAAAACCTTCCTTTACTCCTCGCCTCACAAAACACGAGACCTTTATTGGATGATCTCAGAAATTTGGCCAGAATTGATCCGGGCCTGTCTCCCTCTGCGGAGCTCCGAGCCAGAACTCGCTCGATTTCCAGCCTATGGCCTGTTATGTCAAGCAGACTCGGGAAGAGCCTGTCTAGGAATTTCACCATATCTCTGCCTTCTTTGTCCTCAGGAATTCCAACAATTCAGATATTGTTTCACTGGTTATGATTCTCCAAGTCTTCCAACTTTTCCCAGATGCGCTCCAAGTTTGCCTTGGCCGCTAGTGGGTTAGCAGCTAATTCCCTCTCCGATGACTCCAGATAATCGATCCATTTCTCAACATCCACCACTCTTGTAACCATCTCAGTGAATTTAGTCTCCATGGCAGTGATTGATCGACGTATTACAGCAAGCTCCTCCAAGTCAGCAACGATCTTCGTCAGCATTGCTGACATGTTCATCAATTTATGCCAGATTTCCTTCATCCAAATTGAGTCTGGGGCTTTTTGGATTTTCAAAATCATTAAAATGACTTTTAATGACTTCAACCTAAGTGCAAGTAAACTTCTGACTTCAACTGTATATTACTTGGAGACTTTAACAATCATATTGATACCAATTTTGTATCTTCTTGTGAATTCATGTTGGTGCTCGAGTGTTTTAACCTAGTACAACATGTAAACTTTGCAACCCATGTACATGGTTATACACTGGATCTATTATGCTCATCTGGTCTCAACAATATTGCTGTTGATGTAACTAGCAATACACAAGTTACAACTTAGCCCAATTGTGGCATAAATGGGCACTAAGTCACAATTTACGCACTACTAAACATTGGAGCGTTGCACCATTAAACTTGGGTAGAACGTAACCCTACGTATGAACTAAATATTTACGGAAGCTTCCGCCCAGGAGTAATGGTTGGAATAAAAAAAGCAGACTGATATTTTATGACATCAATGAGCTCATGTTTTGTGTGATAGGTTTAAATCCTTTCGACATACAGTATGATGTTGACATTTACACTCGTTTACATTTACGAAAGAAAACACTTATTAAGCGGCTCTTCAGCATGACACCGTTCTATTGATGCAATTTTCAGGGTGCATTGCCCTGTGTCAAGTTTCAACACATTCAAAAAATATATAGGATATTAAAATGAATAAAATGTCTTTCTAGTCGGTTGTATTAGTATTTATCAACCCTTATTTTAGCTACAGTTCCTATATATTGTTGTTTACACATGGCAAATATACTATTTATCAAATCAACTTTTATTATGCATAACATTTAATGTGAATATAATTTACACTGTGCATTCTACAGCATACTCTGAACACATTTAGCAATTTAGGTTAGCTCTCAATTCTGCACATTCTTCCTATCTTTCTAATGTCATTGCTAATTCCAATTGTCGGCCCAGAGCACTTTTTGCTACTATCTCTAAGCTTATTCAGCCTCCTGATGTGGCACTGCATTCCCCTGACCAAATGTGTGAATTTTTCCACAAATTTTGTTTTTGTTGTTGAATAAATAAAAATCAATTTGCCTGCTAACTGAACATCCAAGTAAATTCAGACCCCCACATCTAGTTCACAATTTCACAAAATTCTGCCCTACTTTCCGGCTGCTGTGGTTGAGATTAGAAATTAAAATTCCTCCACTTGCCTACTTGACCCTGCTCCTACCTCCCTCCTGAGAAAAAATGGCTCCGCTATTAGTGCACCTATTTCACACCATCAATGTGTCACTCGTTTCTGGTATGGTTCCACAACTCAAGATTTCTGCAGTCACCTGCATGCTAACCTATCTTCTAAGGGTGCTTTCACACTGGCAGTTTAGTTTGAAACAGAGCACGGTTCACATGAAAAATTGGTAATGTGAAAGCTGTAATGCGGACCGGGGAGCGCACTGTGGTACTGAACCCGAGACTACCTGTAGGAGGTGGTCCGAGTTCGGTTGCAATGGAACTGTAGCGCGATTCGCGTGAAAGCGAGAAAGCAACTCTGACTCGGGTGCGTACTCCTTCAGGAAGTAACATGCACATGCGTTTTAGCCGATGACGACATCATTAGTTTAGACTAATAAATATGGGTATAATAGGAGATGACAGTGGTGATAACTTCACCTTGGACACGAGCGTAAGCATGCCGTGTAAACAAAGATGCAAATGATTTCCTTGCAATCAGCTGTCTCCTCAAAAAACGGCGTTTGCGAGCAGCAGCAAGCCGCCTTCCCCTGGACATCTGATGAGTTACGCCATGAAGCGCACATATACGCAGTTGTCGTTCACTCTGCTGTGCATGATGGCACCAAAATAACCCAAAGTATGATGAGTCGCATTGTGTTCTCCATGCGTGGTTGTGATGACGCAAGATGAATGCAAATGGGGTTCGATAGAATTAAGTGTGTGTAAAACCAGACCAACGCTGCGGGGGGCAACGGGAACGAATCACACTCAGAATCAGACCACAGCAAACGTGCCCAGTGTGAAAGCCCCCTAACAGTTTTTTTGAACCTTTCCAGCCTAAACATAGTACAGAAACTGCATTACTGAGGGTCCTCTCTGCGGATTCAGCTGCACTTAATATTTTAATGCTACTTGACCTTAGCTCTGCATTTGACACAGTCTCTCATCACATTCTACTTGCCCGTCTTTTAGAAATAGGTATCACTGGTACAGCTTTAAACAGGTTCACTTCCTATCTTACTAATAGGCACCAATTTGTTGTTTATAGCAAACACAAGTCCTAAACTGCTACGGTACAATCAGGGGTGCCTCAGGGTTCAGTTCTTGGCCTAATTCTCTTCATAATCATATATGCTGCCACTAGGTCAGGTAATCAGCAAGCATGGGTTAAATTTTCACAGTTATACTGACGACTCTCAGCACTTCTATCAACTCTTTCCTCCTCCAGCACTTTCTTCCTGCATTCACGAACTAAAGCATTGATCGAAGTCAATCTACCTTAAATTTAACTCCGATAAGACAGAAGTCTTGCTTGAATATTTGGAAGTGAGTGATTTAGAGCCAGAAAGCATACTAGATTCTTGATGGTGATTTAATCACACCCTCCTCTACAGTTAAAAATCTTGCCGTGATTTGATTCTGCACCGTCGTTATATTCACATTACTATGACTGTGAAAACTGCCTTTTTCCATCTTTGTATCATCTCTCGCAATCGCTCCTCTTTAAGCCTCAAGGATGCTGAAACTGTAATTTATGCCTTTGTTATATCTTGTTTGAAGATCTAAAACAATTTAGTATGAAAAATACACAAAAATAGAAAAAAATCAGGAAGGGGACAAACACTCTACAGCACTGTAAATAAAACGCATGATATTATTATTATACTTTGGTCTGACGTGAACACAAATTTAGTCATCAGCAGTGCTCAAGCACTTAGTGTACAGCTCTTTGAAATAACTGAATTTGGCGAAGTGATATGGAACCATTATGCGGTCATGACCTGAATCTACTTCATAGCCACGCGTCTACTTGAAAATAATTGCGCACGTCTGTCAACCAATCAGAATCAAGCATTCAACAGACCCGTGATGTATAGATAGAAAAGACAGAAAGGGTGACAGATAGAAAAGACAGTGACAGATCAGACAGACAGACAATTCACAAGTATTTACACTGAGTGTACATTCAAGCACTAAAATAGCAGTGGCGAATTCTGCTGGACTAACTTGCCTAATAAATATTTTTCATCCTTTTATTATCATTCACCTTCCAGCCTATTTATTTACAATCGCTTTCCACTCCTAATTCATCTACAATCGAATAGCAAAAACTAAAAGTTTATCCAATCTGAGCTTGTCAGGGAAGCAGTGCGCAAGTCTAACCTCCACCCCATTAGGCCTTCAAAATTTCTACAGAATCCCTCAACAGCGCAAGGGAATAGGCATCTAAAGTCAGATTGTCAGATTCATCAACCAATCAGATTGATTTTTGTTCTTGGTGGGTGTGGTATTTAGGATAAGTCGCTGTCGAGGCCTTCTAGCTGGCCATGTGTGACGCAATCACGCTTTAGTGTCTTTAGTGTTTACTGCCAGAAAGTCTCTGACTATCATTGATGAGATTCTTATGGATTTAAAAACCCAAGATGTGAACAGAAAAGGAGGGCTTTTTGCATTATTATAGCGACATCGGGAGTTTTCGAAGTGTAAATTAGGCTGGCTGGATCATCTGTTCAAGTTTTGAAAAGATGCCGTGTACCCTTAATTTTTTTTGGATCAACAACTGACTGTAAAGAATAGAAAGGGTATTTATCAGGTATTGTCCTTTGTTTTATTATCAAAATTTATCATTTCAGGCATTGGAGCAATTCACTAATGATGATCCATAACTTTATAGGGGTAGTACACCCAAAAATGAAAATTCACTCATCATTTACTCATTCTCATGCCATCCCAGATGTGTATGACTTTCTTTCCTTTGCTGAACTCAAATTAAGACTTTTAGAGGAATATCACAGCTCTGTTGGTCCTCACAATTCAAGTTAATGGTGACCAGAATTCAGAAGGTCCAAAAAGGACAAAGGCAGCATAATATCATACATTTTACTATCAATCTCCACCTTTGATCAGCCCCAAATAGTAGGTGGCTGACCGTGAAAGTTACTTCTTCACCAGGATGTGAAGTGAAAGTGTAGATTTACAGTATGAAATGAATTAATGATCCGTTCAGTTTTATTGCTTCAGAAGATATGGATTAAACCACTGCAGTCGTATTTATTACTCTTATGCTGTTTGTGCTTTTTGGACATTCAAAAGTTCTGGTCACCATTCACTTGCATTGTGAGGACCAACAGAGCTGAAATATTCTTCTAAAAATATTTTTAGAATACTTTCTGAAGAAAGTCATACACATCAGGGATTGACATGAAAGTGAGTAAATAATGAGAGAATTTTCATTTTTGGTTGAACTATTCCTTTAAATTCAGTCAGACAGACTCATTTGCAGTGCGTCATATACTGGTGCATTATTAAAGGCTATAATATTCCTATTAATAATATGAAACCGTATTTTGCTTTTTTTTTTTTTAATAAGACATTTGTCCTCATCTTTTTTTATAGCCTATATTTGTGATAAACTCGTATCACATGAGCCAGTCTTTATCTCAGATCACGATTTCGTTGAACTTTTTCAGATTTTCTACGTAACTTGTACAACCAAGTTTTCCACTGTGGTGAAAGCCGTAAAATGACATCACAACAGATGTTCTTATTTGATAGTTTATATGTTATTTGATTTGTAATTCTTACAAAACAATTTAACCATGAATTATGTTGCAGTTAGCAGCCAAATGGCAAATGGATTCCTCAAGCTGCAGTATTACTTCTCCCTCTATATAACGCCTCTACAGAGGCAGAATATTTGTAAAAAATTAATAGAGACAACACCATATGACTTTATAACAGCTTTGCGAGCACATAGGACACATTTTGAATGCACACACATGCGCTCTCTCAGCGAAAGCAGGGAGATTTTATGAAGCAGTATTTATTTGAAAGAACGCACATTTAGATTTGTGCGAGAATGAAGGGAAGATGCATGCGTGCGGAGAGATACGCACTCGTGCAACCGGCATGTGGATGTGCTCTCGCATATGCATGTGCTCTCGACATTTAACAGCATTACATCAAAGCTAGTCTATTAAATTTAATTTTCATTTATTTTCACAAAACGTTTATATTGTATTTAGGGCCAAAGCACTGAAAGTGTGGAGACCCTATTGTTCTTCTAAGGATTATTATTATTAGGGCCCAAGCACTGAAAGTGCACGGGGGAGGGGGGGGGCTCTGAAGCACCACCTTGAAAATGGGCGTGCACCCCCATTTTCACCTACAGTCACCAAACTTGGTACATATATGGTTCTCATCAAGCCGGACAACTTTCATAATTAGTCATTAGATCCACCCAACTGTAAGTCAGACATTATTTTTTTGAATACAGCAATCTCTGAACTTTTAAATACTCTGTTGATACAACAAAATACTCTGTTGAACACTGAAAACTGGTACAGTCTCTTTAGGGCAGAGATACCCAAACCAGGGCCCGCGGGCCAAAGTTGGCCTGTCATGGCCTTTAATTTCGCTCACCTTGCCGTATATAACAAGGGAAGCAATTACATCGCATTAATTTAGCAGATTGCAGAGTAATTTTTTTTAATATATATTATGAAATCATCAAGGAGGGAAACAGGGCAACTTTTATATTTTAATTAGTGCTGTCGTGTTAACATGTGATTAAAATGTATAACGCGTTAATTTTTTATTAATTGCGATTAAGGCATGTACCGATTTTACATTAGACTTACATTTTATTCAGCTCCGTGTGAGTTCTGATCACTCGTTAGGAGGGCAGAACCCTTGCGATATGTCCATCGGGGACATTACACTCAGTTACACACAAACACGCAACAGTGAGTCCATGCTGGAGAAAGGACCTCTTATAAAACAAACAGTGATGGGGCTTGTGACAAAAGTTAAGTTCTTTGCATCTTCAAGTCAGCATTTTACCACATGGAGGATCTGTTGACGCTCCGCTCATATATTTTTTTTCTCCCCAATATGGAATGCCCAATTCCCAATGTGCTATAGGTCCTCGTGGTGGTGTAGCAACTCGACGAATCTCAGTTGCCTCCGTGTCTGAGACCGTCAATCCGCGCATCTTATCAACGTGGCTTGAGCGCGTTACCACGGAGACATAGCGCATGTGGAGGCTTCACGCTATGCTCTGCAGTATCCACGCACAACTCACCACACGCCCCACCGAGAACGAGAACCACATTATAGCGACCACAAGGAGGTTACCCCATGTGACTCTACCCTCCCTAGCAACCGGGCCAATTTGATTGCTTAGGAGACCTCGCTGGGGTCACTCAGCACGCCCTGGATTTGATCTCGCAACTCCAGGGGTGGTAGTCAGTGTCTTTTCTCGCTGAGCTACCCAGGCCTCTCCACTCATATTAATTTCAACTTGGTACCCGATGCCGCTGAGCTTCTGAATCGTCAGCTAATGATTACCAGACAATTCAGATGAATTATTTTTCCAGTGGCAGTGCCAGCACTAAAAGCACAAGGCTCGCTTTTCTTTTGGAGTTCAATGAGGCACTTGCTGCCCTAAACAAATCATGTGCATTCTTTATCCAAAGTGAAAAGACAGCTTGATGACGATAAATATTGTGGAGGATAAGGGTTTAAGAGATTTAATGCACATTGCAATGAATAGTAGTTCTATCAATCAGTCTACATCCCACTTAAATTTTGGTAAATGTTTAATGTTACTATAATTGGTGCTATTTTATTAATTTCTGTCTTTGTACTGTAGAGTTCGGAAAATGTTAATAAACCATTATGGTTACATATTGTTTTGTTATATTGTGTTATTCTTTCCAAAGGAGGAAATAAATGCATTTTGACAGGAAATAAGTGTAGTCAAATTTCAGCACTTTTAAAATCTAAGATTAATCACGATTTACTATGAATAATCATTAAATCGCAATTAAAAATGGTAATCTACTGACCGCTCTAGTTTTAATATAAAACAGTTTGCACAGCCTGAAATTTGTCACGGCATTGCACACAATTTTAATCATTCCCACAAGTTCGACACTCATAATGCAGGAAATTCCTGCACACTTTTATTCACTTTACAGTGCAGCTGCAAATTAGTAAACCAATAGACACAGCTAATCAAATCAAAACATTTTGTATCAAACTATAATTCCAGAAGCTGCGCAAGTAAATCCGCTGTCTCTCCCCTTCTCTCTCCTGCAGCTGTCAGCAGTGCGTCAAGCGCTTGAGTTTAGTGCAAACATGCACAGTGAGGAAGCACACTGTCGCACAGTTAGTGAATATGTTAAAGATGTATAAACCTTTCTAAACCTGTTAATTCGACATGAAAACAGCGTTATACTGCATCTGCGTAACCGAGCAACGCAATAAAATTTTGTTCCTATTTAATCAAAGCTGTTAACATCGCAAGAGCGTGACATTGGTTTTCAATTTCCAGTCTCCAGTGTTTTCACCCGCATCAGCATATATTCTTAACGGGCAATGTGATGTTGAAAGTATTACATTCCTAAAAAAGTTCAAAAAACGTGCTGGACCATTTTTATTGACAGTGCCTCAACCGATTGTGTAGATGTCATGAAGTGATGGTCCAAGGCTAGTTACGTTGATATCATTAATTATTTTGTGTCATGACAGTTATGATTTGCACATTTGCTTCATAAGCACTTAACGGACCTCATGAGAACCCCCAAACAAAGCACACCAAATGAGTTATACAGCGACTGTCTACTCCCACAACACTGTAAAAAAACGCAGAAGAGTCAGTCTGCCTGCACTCTCAAACTACTTGTATCTTCTCACAAACAAAGATGACAACTAGCTGTCGGATACAGAAATTAAGTGGAATTGCATTGTTTGTTACTAACAGTTTCAGCCAACAGTAGAGTTATGCTCCACTCCTGGTGAAATGAATTTCATGTTTTTCATGTCTTGGGCATGATATGAAAGTACCAACCCCCGCGAGAACTTTGACCAGAGAGCGAGCTAATGGTGTGTCAGGCTCCGGGTCAAAGAAGGACATGGCCCGTCCGAGGTTTCCACAGCGGCCGGTTCTACCAATGCGATGCACATATTCATCAATACTGCTGGGCAGGTCAAAATTCACCACGTGCTGGACGTGCTCAATGTCCAGTCCTCTGGCAGCGACAGACGTGGCAACCAACACCGGACACTGGCCTGTGCGGAAATCACGAAGAGCTCTCTCACGCTCTCTCTGTTCCCGATCACTGTTTGGGGGGGGTAAAGGGTTAATTTAACACATGGACAGATGGAGTATGTAATTTTTAAAACAACATACAGGGCAATAATAATATTACAAAGTGAGCTTTACCACAGTATCAGAATGATGAGGCTATTGAAAAGATGACATACCCATGGATGCTTGTTGTAGGGATCTTCTCCTGACACAGAAATGTTGCTATGAAATCCGCACTTCTTTTGGTTTCAACAAAGATCATTGTTCGCTCATTCCCTGTAATTGCACAAATAAATTACCCAACAACTCTTCTGTTTTAGTACAGAGACATGAAATGGTCAAAGATAACTGATTAGTTTAGTGACCACTTCTGGAGATGCCACAGGGTGGCAAAAAATTATCGTCTTATTTGCAACGAGTAATCACTGAGATGTTCACGACCAAAATCTGCCAAGAGAGACTTAGTATTTAAGCAATATAAGAACAAAGCAGATCTATAATTTCCATTCAGTTTGTGAACTACTGAGCATGACTTTTCATCCAAAAAGACAATAATAGTCTAATAATAGGCTAATAATGAGCATAAATAACATCCTTACCTTCTCCTTTATTAAAATGTGCATGTTAAATCAACCAACTTCAGTAACATTTTTAAGCATTATAAGAACAAAGCTTATAAGAACAAAGAACAAAACTACTGTATCATTTTCCTACAGTATTTAAACTGCTGGGCATGACTTATCAGAAAAGGCAACAATAGCCTAATAATAATTTTGAGTTTCAATAATGTCCTTTCTTCATTGTAAAGCGCCTTTCACATGAGTTGAGGCATCAATGCTCCCGCTCAACGCCTTTGTCCTCCACATAACAAGCGATGCAGTAAGCGTCAGGGAGGGGCAAATGTACGAGCTTGTCACGTAAGGAAGCAGGAGGTGTGCACAATTAATATTGAAAACATTTATTTGGAAGAGAAAAATGGCAATTGCTTTGACTGGCGATTTGCTTTTTTTTTGTTTTTTTGTTAATGTATTCACTGAAGTTCAATAACTGGGGTCTCTGGATACTCGGAAACGATAAGGTGATAATTAAAATAAATTATGAAATTCAATGTCTCCATAAATTTGGACAGTTTTAAAATATTTATTGTAGCTTTGTACTCTCAAAAGACATTATTTGTGAGGAAAAACATGTGTGGGGAAAAAACAAAACACTTTGATTTAGAGCTGAGGTTACACTGACGCGTCACTTCATAGTGAATGTATTCGGCAGCGCTGATGCAAGTGATGTTTATACATGTTGAGGGGCTTTCAAATGAGTTACTTTTACACAATAGCTCCTCTGCCCGTTTTTCTCCGTGCTGAACAAGGTAGACTCACATGCCGATGCTGAAACGAACAAGATACCCCTCTCATTCAGTCGGTCGGTCCATGTACCAGGTCATTCAGTTTGTTTATGAATGACAAGTTTCACGAGTGCTGCTTCTCACTGTGCATGCGCTGCTGTAGCCAACCATGCAATTGGCTGCTGCTGTAATCAATCATGAGGGTGTAAACGCCCTTAACCATTGATGTTGTTTTACATTGCGCAGCTGCCAGCAGAGACAAAATGATACAAATGTCTGTATTTGAGTCCTATTCCAAGTCCTGCTCATTACCATGTTTTTGTACATGTAACCTTGCTAGCAACACAGTCAAACCATTTATTCTACTGAAATATTTTCCAGGACAAATAATAATTTTTCAGGACATTTAGGTATTTTTCAAATTTTCCATTACTGGAAAACTGCATGTGGGAACACTGAATAAGGACTGCCTGATGGCCCTGGGCCAGCGTGAGATTCGGGAAGTTGCTAGAACTGTCACTTGCCCGATCAGGCCAGTACTGCACTATTAACGTTAGTGCAAGCAGATAACAAACGAGAGCGCACAAAGATTACACTGAGCGAACACAGTCTTCCAACCAAGCATTTGGAGACGAGCGTGCGTGATTGTATTGAGCACACACATAATATACTGGACGCGGCAAGGCACAGACACCATGCAGACAGAGAGCGTGCTTTCCAAGAATTGTACTCATTAGGGCTGGGAACCGGTTCTTGTTCAGAACCGGTTCCGTTCTATAAAAAAATACTGGAATCATATGATCTCGTGACCTTTGGTTCTGTTAAAGGTTCTCCTGCTTGCAATTTTCCGCCAATGTGGCTGGCTGGAACACCATCCTGAAATACTCTGACAGTGTTTCAAGCAGCACATTTCTGCAGCAGCGCTGCCCTTTACTAACTCTACAGCGTAAAACACACAGCTCTTCCTGTGTATTCAATTCCCAATGAAACGACTCTCGAGCTGGCTCTTTTGAATCTACAGCATGAAACGTATGTGCTTCCCGAAATAATTATTCAATGGAGTCGGTTCTTTTGAATCTACATTGCAAAACATACAATGCTTCCGGTATAGTCCGTTCCCAAAAAAAAAAAAAAAAAAAAGATTAATGAACCGGTTCTTTTGAATTTACAGTGCGAAAAATACAGCGCTTCATTTATAGTCTGGTATACAAGTAATCTTATACTGATGTGCAAGTTATGAATGTCCAACTCAAAATGAAATGAGAACTGTTGAATTCTCACAAGCCTGAAGTAAAACATTAGGCTACATGACAGTCCAAACTGTCTCTGGAACTGTGACTGTTTATTTAATATAGACCTTTCTCTATTAAATCAAGCAGGGCAGTTACTGACTGGTTGTTCATATGACAATGTTTAAAGATACAAAAGTTCAGTTGTAATAAGTGGAATTTTATAAAATAAATGAATTAATGAAATATGCCATCACATTTCTTGTTGGTTTAGATTTATTTAAAATATAGTTAGGATCTATTATTGGATTGCATTTATTTCTCCAAAAAGTCTGCAAACACACCTTTCACAAGAACTGTATTGCATTTATTTCTGATTTGATATATCTGCTCTGTAGAAAGCGGAAATGATCTCATTATTTGGTAACAGACAGCAGAGGGTAGTAAATAATTATTCTTTTAAAAAAAGGTACTAAAAGAATTACTGGAAATGGTACTAGAATCGTTAAGGAACCAGAATCGTTAAATTCTCTGTTCCAAGTATCTTTGCAGCATCTATTTCTATTGTGTTGGAAATGGTATGTAAAAAATTTGAACCAGGATTGCATGTCTTACATAACAATTTAATGATCCCTGCACATTCCAAGTCAACAGTGCAGGAAAATCCTAATTCTTTTCCATTTTAACATGTTAGTGATAATTATTAATCCACACAACTGGATTTTTAAAATAAAAAATAAATAAAAAATAATTTCTTTCTACTGGACTGTAAATTCATCTCCGTGCATCTCTCACTGTGCAGGTTAGATGCTGTTTAACACTGTACATGTCCTCATAAAGGCAGAGCGCTAGTACTGTTCAGTATCCAAAATGTAAGTATACACATTTAACTAAGTAATGTTTCAAAACATTAACATTAATTCAACACAATAATGGTATCTGATATGAAAAGAAGCAAAATCACAATGGCTATTATTATTAAAGCTTTTCAGCTCCAAGATAACATTTAAAACAGTCTACTCGTATCATTTTCATAACACACCTGTTACATGTTTCTTTTCTGGACTGTACAGGTATTTACGTTTTTGTGCTTTGTGTATCAGTTTTGGTCGTCTAATTTTATTCTCATATCCACCTAATGTGTGTTACATGATTTAGTAGCAAGTCTCCTCTCTCAGAGATTCTTATGTTTATTAAATTCAGCCAATAATCAAATCTTTAACTCGGTGACTAAATCTTTGATCCTGCTTGTGAAAACATTACACATGCCCATGTTTTTGGGACAATCCAATTATTTGCATAAATTAAATTTGTAACTTGGATGTAAACATGTCTAACAAACTATCTGTAGTGCCCATATTTACAGTAAATGTATATAGTGTGTAGCTGACGCACCTGTAACTTTGAGCAGTTCAAGCAGTTGCTCTCTCTTGGAGTACTGGTTCACCAGAACAATTTTTTGCTCCACATCACTGCATGCTCCACCCACCACACCAACAGCAAGAAAAATGTAGTCTACTTTCAAAAAATCTGCTGCCAGCCTATCATATAATGCAAAAAACATTTAATTAATTCCTACTAGAGCAATTTGCAAGCTACACCATGCATCAATCTATATCATATTACCTTACTAATCATGTCAAATTTCTATTGTCAAAAATATTTACTTTGCCACATTGACAATTAATAATCAGCTAAATTTAATTACCGTGACAGTGACAAAAATAACTGGCGATTATAAAGATCAATTGTCTGTTTTAAGACTTTCATGATTATGATGATTAATTGTTAAACTAATTTTCATACTTTGGTCATAGATGTGTACTTCACAAACCTTAGGTTATTTAATAATATTTAACCATTACATGATTTCCTGTACGACATTAAAAATTATATTTAAATAATACTTACCAGTCTCTTTTTTTGGTCAACTTTAGTCTTGGTCCATTTTGCATTTACACTGGTGTTACACCGAGCAAAATTAATAGCTATTATTATATTACATTATAAGTATGCAATGGTAAAATATTTGTCCAAAATTCTTCACTTTCACATGTTACTTCAAGTCTGTTTAAACCTACAAGCCCTTATTTCCCATGAAGACCTTTGAGATTCCGAGTTACTTCATTTTTAAAATTTCCTTAGAAATAGAGTAAGGGGGCGTGACACACGACTACTGTGTCTCATTGTGCATTGAATCCACAATGACAAATATCATTTGCCATTACACAAATCGCTATTAAAATGAAACCAGAGCACTTTGTTCACAAATAACGTAGCATATATTTTCACAGAAAGTTTGGCATGAGCCGTCTGCAAAGGGTCATGCGTCAGTTCACCAAGCCTGGTTCAGAAGTGGTTAATAGCAGTTAAACTGAGCCTTCGCTAAGCCCCTCAAGGATTTCTCACCAATCCTATCTTAGCAACTGTTGCTGTATATTTCTGACAACCATTTGCTTTTTTAAAAACAAGAGCCTACTATAGTAATGTGCCTTTGTGTAGTTTGAGGAATTGTACAGAAACAATCCACAAAATGTAAAAAAAAAAAAAAAAAATTGTTACTGGGTCACTTGTAATAGTGACACGAGGTACCTAGAGAGGACACATGCAATGGTTCCTTTTTTCCTTTAAAATAAATCTCGAGAAGATCTTGCTATGGATTTAACTATCATCCCTAATTCCCACATGAACATGTATAACATCAGCAAGGACATTTACATTTGCTCCAATATAAATTAAAGCCACTAACTTAAAAGGAAAGTTCACCCCAAAATGAAAATTCAGTAATTGTTTACTCACCCCTGTGAGTAAATGACTTTTTCTTAACACAAAGGGAGTAATTGTGAAAATATGTTGTGTTCAATGATGTCATTCAATGGCAGTCTATGGTGACTAGGTATGTGCGAGACTAGTCGACTAAATGGCTCTGATGCTCCCAGTAGACACTGGAATTACTAGTCGGGTAATATTTCCAACCATTAGTTCAACATTTTTACACATTTATGTTTGGCTTTTTTTATTTAATTATTTTTATTTATTTATTTTTTACAAAGGCTGCACTTAAATTACTGTCATAGTTAGGGTTGGGAACCGAGAACCGGTTCTTGTTCAGAACTGGTTACATTCTTTAAAAACATACCGGAATCATATGATCTTCATGACTTTCGGTTCCAGTAACAGTTCTCCAGCGTGCAATTTTCCGCTGATGTGGCTGGAACACTGTCCTCAAATACACTGACAGTGTTTCCAGCAGCGCATTTCTCTGCAGCAGTGCTGCCCTCTACTGACTCTACAGCATAAAAACACACAGTTCTACTAGTGCAGTGTTCAAACTGTGGTACGTGGAGTGCCTTCAGGTGGTACGCAGTATGACCCAGGATATTTACATTAAAAAAATAATTTTACTCAAATGTTTTCCATACTTTTTTTCTAATGTATGATTACAATTGTAATATACCTTTAAGATATTTTTTTTACCAAAATAATTTTGAACATCGGCAGTGCAGGATGTGAATAGGTAACATTCTATTTGCGTGCAGCTGCGCCGATGTCTGTGCGCACACCACAATATTATTCCCATGCAGAAAAAAGAACAGCAAAAACTGATGTGATTGAGGCAAGATATCATTGTTTATTTTCTCAGACTTCCTTAAAATCTATGATCTTAAATAGTGCTTTTGACTCAGACACTGGGTTGTATTTGACAGTATTTTGTTTTTGATTTCACTTGAAGACTGCTCTGATGAGAAAAGTGCACGTCTGACAGCTGTGCGCAAGGCAGCGGTTATGTGACGAACATTGCTGCTATGTCACCTATGGCCGCCTATGACAAGAGGGAAGGAAAATACTTAGTTTGACAGGTTTTAAAATTAATGACTGTTAAGGGCATGATTCAGAGTAAAATGAACCTTAGCTTACTGCAGCCACTGTTTTCATAGATCACATGCACATCACATTAAGGGTGATGCTAGCTGCACAATTTTAGGGGGGCTGACATAGGCATTGCTAGACCCTGTTTTAAGCTCCAAATTTCTAAATATATATAGTTTGTTTGAACTGGATTGCAAAACTTCTAAATGTTAATATTGTATGTTTGATTTTAGAAACACAATCTTGCTGATTGTGTAAACTACAGGAATATTGATATTAATCAAATATGGCAGTGTATGTTGCTCACAATCCTCAAGACTACGCTAAAAATTTGTATCTGCCAAATACTGAAAAAATATTTGAGTGAACATTGGTGGTACTGGAATGTTTTGATTTCATCGAAGGAGGAACTTGGCCTAAAAAGTTTGAGAGTCTCGAGCCGGCTCTTTTTACAGCACGAAACATATCTGGTACAGTTAGATTCCCGAAATAATTATTCAAAGGAGCCGGATCTTTTGAATCACCGGTGCAAAACATATGGTGCTTC